>NC_053128.1:15751683-16051683 GCF_010015445.1 Perca fluviatilis | reverse complement strand
CAGTAATCCTACTGCTCCGAATAAGGGACAAAATAACACCAACATGTTCCTATTTACATGTTGTGATTTGTAGAGTGACAGCGTGTACAAAAAAACAACGTAACATGAGACACAGCCATCTTCTAACCGTAAACAAACCGGGAACTATATTCTCAGGCGGAAGAATATAGTACTTGGGCGGAGTGATATGCTCGCAGCAAGCCCGTCTGAGAATATAATTCCCAGTTTTACGGATAGAAGACGTCTGTGTCTCATGTTACGTTGTTTTGTACTGTTCTTACACATGTAAATAAAATTATAGCGTTATTTTGTGTAACTGTCAGTATCGGAGCAGTAGGCTAGTTGGAACCAGTTACCTGCAGGATCTGTGCTGGGCTAAGCTATGCAGACGCGTCAGACACCTTATGCCTGAGTAGAAGGTTATGACTTGTCTTACTCTGGGGGTTACGGTGAATAAGCTAAATTCCCAATAAGTCTGCGTGTTCCGTTAATAGAAGCATACTTAATTTGAAATGAAAGTTTAAATTCTTTTCTTTTCCTGTAGACACTTCAGAAGCATTACCATCCAGATGTGGCCAAAGCTGCTATGTCGATCAACACACCTCTGTCAGAAAAAGAGGATGACATCAGTGAGGTGCTGGAGATAACAACATATGAGGTGATTTGACACTTCCAAACATAGAATTACACAATGTTGTCTATGAGTGCATAGAAACTAAATGGAAGCTAACAGTCATCTGAGTAGCATGAGTAATGTGTCCCTTGTTCTTATCCCCAGCTGATGGAGAGAGACCTGAAGCAGTCTCAGACCAAGAATGTCCCACTGGAGTTTGAAACTGCCACACAGTTACTAAAAGGAGGGGCTAATGTGTTAGGACAGCACTTCTGTCTGGATTAAAATAAGGTGCTGCATTCACAGCGTGGTATGCATTTCTAGGACCAGTTCATCTGTCAAGGTGAATGTTTACAGCTGTTTGGCCTGAACAGGAAGTGTGGACAGACCACTCTGAGACCAGCAGCAGCATCTGGAAAAACAGAAATGCCTTTGATCTGGAGTTATGTTTTTCTCCATGAAAATTGATGTGTAACTATTGTACATTAGTAAAAACCTTTTCCATAGTTCATGGTGACTAAATCTCTTTGTTTCTATTGGGCTCATTTTTGGGTTTTTTAAATGAAAATGGTTTTACTCCCATTTCAATTTTTGTACAAGTTTGGGTGTCCCATGTTGCACAAATGATAAAAATCCTTGAGGCAAATTTGTGATATTGAGCTATACACATTTTTTTTTTTTTTTTTTACTTGACACAGAGACTTACCATCTGACTTTGCAGCTCTACAGTCCTAAGTAGGCATTTTTATGGATTAGGTCTCACTGCAGCAATCGGACATTTCCAGCTAAAAAAAACCTGCTAAACCCAGTATATGCTACCTATAGAACCACAGCAGTTGAAGAGACCGGTTTAAAAAGGAGAATACATATTGGATTTCAAGGTATTTGGGACAGAAACCCGACTTCAGCTGAAACCTAATCTGTGTCTGCTTAATGTGTAAAATATGCAACATAACATGTTAGCCTAACAATTTATAAGGCTAATCAGGCAAAGTGGAAGTGTGTGTGTGTGTGTGTGTGTGTGTGTGTGTGTGTGTGTGTGTGTGTGTGTGTGTGTGTGTGTGTGTGTGTGTGTGTGTGTGTGTGTGTGTGTGTGTGTGTGTGTGTGTGTGTGTGTGTGTGTGTGTGTGTGTGTTAACCCGCGCGCCGGGGTTTCTGCTAACGTTATGAAGGATCTGGACAGTTGTGACACCCCCATGAGATCAGGTTTCTGCTCAAATATCGTGCGTGCAGGTGAGAGAAGTTATCCTTAAATAAGCTTTTCCATCTTCTGTCCGTGTTCCATTCCCTTGTTAAGTGTGCCATATGGTCACACAACATGCAGCCTTGGGTACAAGCACGCCATGAGAGAAAATTCTGAATCGTAACTGACTTCTGTTTGTAAAGAGCAAGTCATATCCGGGTTGTCCAAAACCAGCAACGTTACAAATGGACACGCTATAACGAGCAGAACACATTTGAAGCCATGCTTATGTAGTTCACTGATACACAGCATCCCTGCAGTTTTGGAGTGTTTGTGTATTTTATTTTGTTTTTAAGGCTTATCGTTATTAAGGATTAAGCAGACACATGGCACTAGACTCTGCCAAAACTGGGAAGGTGAGAAGTCAGTAGAACAGAAGATCACTGTGAAAAGGATGAGGGAAATAGACGAGCATCACCTGGATGGGTAACAGTCTTTCAAAGTCATTGGTGAAAATATACAGTATTATATCCCAAATATATTTCACTGTATTTAGTTAAGGATTGTTATGAAAATGTACAGTCTTTCAGGTGCAACATTATAGCTTTTAGATATACTTTTTTTTACGGATATGCAAACTGCAGTTTTAAAGTGTTATTCTAGTTGCTGAAACTCCTGACTACAGGCAAAGTGCATGCATTGTAAGCTTTAGATACATGCCTTAAAGCACTGCTCCATCTTTTTTATGAAAATATTTTGTAAGAGGAACTTCTTCAGTTTAAAATGATGCAGCAGCCCCATAACTGAACTCTACTTCCCGTGACATCTAAAATGATCGGTTGTTTAATTGGGTATGACTATGTGCTCAAATAGGATATTAGTGCAACAATAAAAATTGCTCAGAATCAAGCTGAGTTACTACATGGTGTCACAATAGTAAGGCTGTCTTCTTCAGAGGGAGATTACATACTTAAAAAAGCCGTATTATTATGAAGTCAATCATACTAATGGGCTGATCGAATAATTAATAGGTAGATTGCAAATGAAAAACACCATTCAGGCCTGGATAATGACGCACACATGCACGCACAGCACCCTCCTCTTACCTTGATAAATCTGTGAGAGAGATGCTTACCACTGCAGGTTCATTGGCAGGATGGGACATTTCTGCATAAATCTACAGGACTCCTGAGCTTTCGTGTGTTGTTGTTGTTGTTGTTGTGGTTTTTTCTGTCTTTCTCCTCCTCCAGTCCCGGGCGAGGAAATAGAAGCTGTCCAAGGTGAGTCAGCAGCACGGAGAAGCAGTTTGAGCAGTTGGCTGATGCTCTAAGAGAGACAGGGGAAGAGGGAGCTGATTAATTTGACATTTTTCTTCCTGTTACCTCGTGAGAAAAAGCAAGTATGAAAACAAATCACTCATATTTCTTATTTGTCCATTAGTTACTGGCTCTTTGTTGTTGATAGTATCCAAAAAAAATACTTTTGAAGTATAACTCTTTAAATTATTTTTCAAATGTGATCTTGTTCTGTAGTTTTTGTTCAGAAATGCATTAGTCTAAAAGTCCAAACACAGATGACTGAAATCTGCTGTGTGATGATGCAGAAGAGTCATAAGTCAAATTTCCTGAGGTACAAGCAGCATTAATCTTCTTAACCTTCCATGTGTCACTGTATAGTAGTTACTGTGTATTCATGTGTGTGTGTTTTGCACAAAGGTACAAAACAGGACAACATAGATGGGGATTTAGCACTGACTGATAAAATCGGATGTTTTTCCCGCGAAACCCCCCCCCCCCCGACATTGTGTTGCTGTGATACAGTAATCCTCTCTTATGTAACTGAGTGCCACTCTCTCTCTCTCTCTCTCTCTCTCTCTCTCTCTCTCACTGAACACACACGCACATGGAAACAAACATGTATATACCAATCAGACCAGTCAGCACCTACAAATGCATGTAGACGTATTGATGCAGGGGGCAGCAATGTTAAATTGGAAAGTGTTGCCGTCAGGGATTGATTACATACGTAAACTAACAAACAAGTAATGTGATTTTAATTAAAGAAGATGAAGAAATTGTACAGTAAGTGCCAAGAAACTCTTTGCTAGATTAGTATTCTTTTTTGTGTGCTTATGTTTTCTAAGTGCAGTTGCACATTTTTGTTCGCTACATTAAAATAAATTAAATTACACATTGTTTTGGGTGGCAGTCTATCGAAATAAAATGAATTGTCAGAGGGAAAAAAACCATGATAAAATGCAGTGGTAGATATGCTGAATGTAAAGTAAATACTTTAATGTAATCTGCTCACAGTACATTTATATTGCACACATTCAGTTTTATGTTTTGGTTTTGTTTGTGTGCGTGTGGTTCAGTAAGTTTATGTTTGTATGGAGGTGTGATGAGAGTGTGAGGTTTGCAGTGCAACTTCAGTCTGTGTAATCTCTGGCTGTGTGGGTTTTGCAGGTGATAATGCGGCATCACACGTCCGGTGCTAACGTGGAGGAGCGCCTGAGGCAGTCTCATATGGAGTTACAGTGGATCCAGAGACAGCTGGCCATGATCGCTGCCAGAAACCTACACCATCACCACCTGCACACCAAGGGCAAGGTACTGTGGTACCACACACTGTAGGCCTGTGTTTCTACTACTGCTACTACGCAATAAGAGTACTGTGATCAAACTTTATGAGGGGGGAATTTGCCCTCGAATACTAATCTTGTCTGTAAGAGTTTATATTCCTAGTAGCCATGATTGAAATCATCCAGTTACTTACATAAAACAAACCTCCTCTGTTATTATTATATCCACTTGAGAGGGGGGAATCTGGGGATAAAGCACCACATTTATGGGCTGTCCTTAGAAAAAAAGGAACATCTGCTTAACCTAATCTGACAGATCTTCATTACACATCATTATGACGTAACATTAGATGCTGATGTTTTTAGAGTTATCGACTTTCCTCCACTCGTGATGATGGAGTTGCAGTTTGTTAACCACCTTCTCCAATACACTCTTTACAGCACAGTACTAGGTATATGCAATGGCAGTAATTGTGCTGTGTAGCTTTTTAATTTAACAACTCATACTTTGACAAAATATTTATCCCTGCATATGTAAAAAAAATGGCCATCTTATTGCAAGCGTTACGAGGAAGAATTTAATGTTGTGAGAATAACACCTAACTGGAATATCTAATAACTGGGAAGGTCTAATTGCTTTATTTTCTGTAGAACACACAAGCAGAGCAACAAGTTCATTCAAGATTTTTTAAGGGAGTGCTATAACAAGTGCAACAACATTTTCTATTTTTGTACTCCAGAACCATCGCTATTGTTATTGCTAAATGTTATTTAATCTCAATCCAGCTCCTCCTGTCTTGCCATTTGTAAAGTAGATGGTTTTGTGTTTTTGACTGTAAATCTGTTGTTTTCAATAATCTTTTACCTCATCCAACCCCTAACAAAAGCACACCTGTCTGTTTTTGTGTTTTTAAATCTACCTATACAACAAAGTTTTTGGGAGCTTTGATGGCAACTTGCATGCTGTATCCTGATTCAGATTCGCTGCCTCACACGATAGATTGTAATAGGCTCTCTCTATCTTTGACTGACAAAAACAGAAGCACTGCCACGGCTCAGTGAGAACACTCAGGCCTTGAAGTGAAATGTCAAATCACTTTTTGTATGTAGACGTTCTAAATTATTTTGTAAGATGCACATTTAACAATAAATCCCCATTTTGTTTTTCTATTACAAAATGTAATTGGTTAGCTTTCTGGAAAACATGTGGCATGTGTCACTAGGTGCAAAGACAGTGTTCAATATTACCATCCCAGGTGTTTGGATTTTTATTTTTTTTTATTCCATATGGCCAGAAGAGGACAGCATACTTCTGAAAGCACATTTTTCAGTGTTAAAAATCCACCAAGTTGAGACAGAAGCCATGACATGCTCCAAAGGCAGCAGCTTGTTTAAGTAGTTAAATGACACCTTGCCTTCAGCTATTTGCATATTTAAAGGGGTCATTGCATATTTCTGCCCAATTCAGTTACCGTGTGTTCCGGAACCCTGGTCTCGCAGGGCTTCATGTCATGGCCGAAAACCAATTCACAACGAGAGTAATGCGTCTACAGTAAGGATGGGAACAGACAGTGAGCAATGGTTGCTAGGCAACAGAGTGGAACAGAGCGTACGTTCTACTTTCTCCTCTCACTCACGCACACTTAGTGTCTCTTTCTTTCTGTCCTCTCCTCTGTCCTGCCTTCCGTCCCACTGTTAAACGGAGGACGCCTATCGACAGAATACATTGAATGCCTGCTGCTGATGCAACCTCACTAAAAACCACCACCCTGATCCAATTTGAGGGATTTAGAGGAGGTGAAGAGAGCAAAGGGATGGTTATATCTGAGGTCTGTCAAGGAACATGACAGTGTAGATTTGATTTGATGCTAGATGAAAAGTTCCAAGTACCAAGGAAAACACTAATGCATGAAACGTAGTGAGATATCATGTATATGTATAAATGTGGGCTGAAGTGATGTATGGATCGTTGCTTCCGTCAGCAAAACAGAAAAACCATTATCTTCTGTCTGTTTGAAAGTAAGATACAGAGGAGACAGGGATGCTGTACCAGGATCTGCTCTGCTTGGCAAATATAAAAAGCTCATCTGTGATGCAATGATTTACACGTCACTGCTCAACAGATTGACACAGGCCATTTAAATAAAAGCCGCTCCACATGTCTATTTTTTGTGTGATGTTGTTTTTGGTCAGTTGAACGCAGCGCGCACATGTCTGCGTATGAGTGAGACAGAGAGCGGAAAAGAAGGGAGGGGGGATTTTTAAAGCGCCACTGGAGGAAAGAGTAGAGAGCATGAGAGGAAGCATTAACGCATTAAGGGCTGGGACTCAGGGAGTGTGTGTTAGCTACTGCAGCTTCTTTTTGTTTGCTTTCACTGTTAGGGTGAGACTTCCAGATTGTTACAGTGGCATACAGACTAGGCAAGCTATTAAGCAGCAGATCGGAAGCCACTCATGCACCGGCATACACGTGCATTCGGGAGGACGCGTCACCTCCGCCTTCACTGCCAGCTTGTGTTGTGACGGGAAGGAAAGAGAGTCATATTGGGACAAAAGGGGTACTACTGCCTTTAAGGTAGGGTCATTATCTGTATCGGCAAAAAAAATAAAAAATATATGTCTGTATGCACAGCTGTCCCAGTCCCCTTTTTTTTCAAAACACACAAGTGATGGACTGGATGCTGCTGTAGCTGCTGTGATTCTCAGAGACTTAGTACAACACAAGATAACATGTATTCCTTTAATGAGGAGCAGCGACTAAGTGTTCATGAACGATAGGGATTTATTTCTCTCCTGAGTAGTTGACTCAGGAGAGAACAGTCTGTCTATATCCCACTCCAAGTGAAACACAATTTATAACAACACTTACGCTGGACAAGAGTAGCTTGGTAGGCTTGAAAAGACAGATTTTCTCTTCTTTGAAAATCGGTTTAATGGCAGGTCAATAGCTGTACATCCACGGCTGACTGCATCAGGCACCACCGATGCTAGTATTTCACTCACACACCAGATGGCGATATGGCAATCTATTTAAATAACCCCTAGTCAAAATTAGATTACCTTGGGGCACCCTAGTGGGTTGGTTGGCTGAGCACACGGCACTTAACCACAATGCCCTTTGTTCGAAGCCAGCCACCGCATGCTGCTTTCCTAATCCATTCTCCTGTGTTCCTCCACCATAAGTCATCCAACAAAGCTGAAATGCCATAAAATCCTAGAAAAATATATTTTTTAAGTGAACCATTGAACGAAAACACACAAAGCATTTCTCGGTGTCATTGTGAATTAAAATCTGTAGCTATTCATTATTGCAGAAAGTGGAGGACAGCCAAACTGTGCACGGCATAAAGTACTAAAAAGCCCCTATTACATAATTATATGCTGTAACCTCTTAATAGCTACCCACATTATCTGCTTTGCTTAACAAACAGTTACCCCAGCCTACAGTTGTTCATCATTTTTAAATGGATAATCCATTCACAGTGTACCCATCATTGGTGCTGTCGGAACAATTTTTTTTTTCTTGCTAGTCAGAAATATGCTTCTGCAGATGTTGCTTTCATAGGAATAATAGTTGTTTTTGTAGGATTTTAGAAGTTGTTTTTCCAGCAATGTGTCCATGAACATCTCATTGAATCGCAGCCTGTAAAGTGTGCTGCCCCAGTGTACTAAAGTTAAACTCCCATTTTGACCTCAGGTTTCTGCCTTTGAGCCGTGCACATGACGTTGACCTTTTTGTATTGTAATTGGTTGTCACAAAAATAATTTCTCTCATTGGAAGGACAAAAATAATAATGTGCATATGATATAGCATCTGAAGTGGTTAAAACATCTTACATTGTGTGACAAAAATCAACGATGACAATCAAAATATTAACCTAGAAAACTGAACCAATGTGGAGGACATGGAATAGATAATTAAATGATACTGCGGAAAACAGACATCACCTTCAACAGTAGGTGTCTAGCTATCCCCTTTCAATAGGTTTATTGATCAACACGTGGTTAAATTTACATTATCGTTGACTTTTCCTTTGAGCACTGTATGTCTGAATCACATCTGAGGGGGCATGTACTGTTGAGTAGGCGTTACCTCAAGCCTTTTTCACATGGCCTTTATTTGCAACCACTAGTAGGTCTTGGAAGTCAGTTTCCATTAGGCCAGAATGTCTGTTTGATATTTCCTAAAAGCTGTCTCAGCCCCGTCTTACCTCCAGTCAAAACTTAATTCATAGCTCGAGTAATCATTTACTTGTGACTGACCCCTTGACAAGGACTAGCTTTATTCAATAAGATTGAAAGACATGAAAGAGGAAGCATGCCATTTTTTTAATACAGTGCTTGGCTTGGATAAGAGCAACTTAATAATAATAGTAAATTGTAATAGATGTAGACAAACACTTGTTAAATTATTATTTTTGTGTTTGTCCCACTGTGAAAAGGAAGAGGAAGACCTAATATGAAACACAGTTTTAAGGTGACTGCCGCGGGGTCTTCTCTATCTCATTCTTTCTGCCTAGTGTGCAGTATTTCTCTACTAAAGAAAGCTATCTTATCCTTTCACACATTCTCAGTCTACTTATTCATACACTATTTTACTACTTTAAGGTAGTTTATGTTCTTTTTGACTGACTTTCAAACTGGATAATAAAAGAATGTTCTATGGCATTCATTCTCTGTATGTACATGTTTATGTTTTACAAAGGGTTTAACCTGAGCCAGGCCATATAACAATGATAGCAATCATATCACATCCATACCGGCTTAGTAGTATACAGCTTCATACTGTTTTCACTCGCTGGTATCAGATCAGTACTCGGTATCTGCCGAAAGTTCATGCATCGGAATAAGGAAACTGGAAGGGGAAGAATAAAAATTGTATTGGAATATCTCTATGTCTTATGTTCATCCACAGTGGTGTAATGTTGTGGACCTTCTTACCAAACAAGACGAAGTGTATGGAAAACAAAAAAATACAGGTTACCACTGTTCTATTACATAATGACTGGATGAATGAATGCAACATTTTGGATGCATTTGTAACAATGCATGTAATTGCCATTTGCTGATCCACGATGAATTGTTAAGGCTGGCATTCAGAAAGTGTGTGAGACGACGTATTTATGGGAGTGGATGCATGGCCAAGAATGTTTCTCTGTACCTTTTCACTATGTCCCTTTAAATTCCTCCCCTCCTGGCTCACATTAAGCAGGAGATGTTGTCGGTATTTCTTGTGGCCCCAGAGCGCACAAGTGCGTCATAATTCCCAACTCTGACGCAGCTCCTGTCAGGGCAGCAAGGCAAAGGATGATGTCTCCCAAGTGGAAGGCAACCCCCCCCCCCAACACTCAATTGACATCAAGAAAGAAAGTGTAAACAGCTGATTTTGAGTGATTTTTGTGAATGCTCTGATTAATACATGTAAACACATACTGCTTTGCTTTAATGACGGTTTAGATTTTAGTTTTAACAGCTAGCACCTAGCCTTGTCCAATGTGCTCCAGGCTCTGTGGATTTTTTATGCAACTTTTTCTCTCCCCCTGACCCACCTTCAGACCCCTTTCTGTGTTCCAGGACCTACTGATTTACACACAAAGCTCTGAATATAACACATGAAATGTACCAAACTCACACAGTAATGTAAAAATCATTCCCCAGACTAGAATATAGCCCTTTTCCAATTCCCAGTTTGTGCATCCCAGATTCCTCTCCTTGATTCCTTTCTTCGCGTGGAGGAAGAGACTTGAGGAGAGAGGAGTCGAGGCCACAGGCATCTAACAAACATGAGACATCTTTGCCTCGAAGCTGTCGATTTAAAAGCGACATCGATTAAATACGACGTGCGGCATAGCTGCATCCGCTGTTCACTGTTAGTCATGCACTGTATTTTATGATCTCTGTCAAATGAGCTGAACAGCTTTAATTACAACTTCTATATTTACTTTGAATTCAATTCACAACTTGGCATAATGTGATAAGAATGTACGGATGTTGTACATTTTCATTTGTTGTATCACATACACACATACACACACACGCACACACGCACACACATACACACACACACACACACACGCATATTTATAATATAGGCCTACATATACAGTAAATAGGCTATTTTAGTGTAAAACACTACAAATGTTTATGAAAACAACTATACAAATATATGCAGTATATTATATACACACACAAACGCACTCTATCTATATATTGATGCGTGGATCAACTCTTCATCCGAATCTGCGTGTATGCTTAAAATCCCACCCACCTGAATGAGTTATTTTCTCCGATTTAGAGACCCGCATGGACATTTACTTGCCCCTCTAGTCCCTGTAGGCTACGTTGCTTTTTAAATTATGTATTGTATTATATAAGTGTTTTCTTTAACGATTTACTTTAATAATTAGAGAGGCTGCTTTCAGTTATTGTAAACGTTTCCATGCGCGCAGTAGTGTCAATGCAGCTAATATCGTCTGACATTTAAGCAGCAAAACTATGTGTAGTTATACAGTAAACTTGACAGAGGAAACAGAACTAGACTTTTACATTTTGAAATAATCAATTAAGTTAATCTGCTGTTTCTCTCTAGGGACGCACTTACAGATGAAGCTGTATGTCTGACAGCAGCTCTGCTATGTTCACATTTTAGAGAACACTAGAGAACAAGGATCCGAGCGGCCTGATCCGTGAATTAACCAGTCCGCAATCCGCAGAGGATACATCGGTGTATCCTCGATTATAGCTCCTCCGGGGAGCCTCCTCGTTTCTTGATGTGCATTTTAGGAATAAGAATGTCCTTCAAGATGGCGTGCTGAGGAATGATTTTCGGGTCACAAGCCGGAGGATTGAGGATTGAGGATCGAGGAGTACAAATTTTGGAATTGAGAAAAGCCATATGTTATTTCATGTTTTTCTCCAGAACCATCTGGCGACCCCCAGAAATGATCTTGCGACCCCCTTAGGGGTCCCGACCCCTTGGTTGAGAACCACTGGTCTACATGACTGACTGATTTGGGGACTGAGCTTATCACGTTTGAATTAGTTGTCTCAACCTGGTGTTGATGAGTACCATTAATCTGCTCCAGAGCCCAATCAACCACATGCAATAACCATGTGATAATTCCTTTTATCATTTTCTAATAACCACCAGGTTACCAAAGTGATAACCTGTTTTTGATTTTTTTTTTGAGAGCACATTCCGTTTTTGCACCATTGGTTTTCTGGTCTAAATGACTCATAAATCATTACTCCCATGGATGTCCATATGGCCTAATATCTCACTCATAAATAGGCTGACTGAATGTGTTGAAAAGTCTGTCTGTCTGTTTGGAAAAACCCACAGTACTGGTTGGCAGGTCTATCTATCACACTGGTGGGTCTATCTTGTCTGCTTGGCAGGTCTGCTGTATTAGCAGGTGTATATGTCTGTCTGCTTGGCAGTTCCATCATACTGGCTTTTATAGCATTGGTTGGCTGTGTTAACTGACATATTGTCTGCAACTTTGTTTTTTGTATTTATTTTGTGTGTGGAGGATGATAGTCTGGCTTGCAGTCAGGGGAACTGGTTGTTATTTATGTACGTGTGATTTCTTTTGTGTGCCTGACAAGATACCAAATGCTCTGCTAACATGCTAATTGATATATCAGAGTAATACCGGTATAAACTGATATTAGAAACCATCTGTTGGCTGTTCAGGCGTTACTACAAGGAGAAAGTATTCAAAAGACAACAATGGGCTGATTTTTTCACCTCTTCTTTAATTCTCCTCCAAGTGAAAAAGGGTAATTTAAATTTCAGAGAGAGAGAGAGCAGAGATAAAGAGAAAAGTGAACAGGCTTCAGGGTAATGCAGCACAGATTTATTGTGTCTCAGGTGGGAATGTTTTCCTTTTTATAGATGTTGTAATATTGGAGTGGCTGGGCTAGCTAAGTGGGCTTTTTCAGGAGGCAAATGGGAAGACTACACCCTATTTGGGATTTCAGATTGTAGCTCTCCAAAATGTTTCTATTCTATTCATACATTTATATTACTAAAAGTAGATATTCTGGAGTGGAGCATCTAATCCATTTTTTAGATTAACTCATAGGGAAGAGTTCTATCCTCTGATACACAACAGAGCATCCTTGCATCCTTGGAGGGTGTTTAATTTCAGGAGGCACAGCCAGAGTTTACATGCACTTATCCTAAATCAGCTTCCCCCTTACCTAAGCCAAACAGCTGCACAGCTTTCTCCACTATCTGCAACCCCTCTGGTGGCCTCCAAGTTATTGTACAATTTGAAAAGCACGAAATAGACAGCAGAGCAGTTCTATTCCAAAACAAGACAATTGTGAACTCAAAAAAGTGCCATCAAATTGTGCAAATAGATGTCTGGCATGAAGGAACACTAACAGAGAAATACAAGACTATTCACTGACCTCAAGAGAAGCTTCCGGCCTGCCTATTACAGATATGCAGAGTATTTCCATGGAGGGTTCAAGCGTCAGAGTGAAAATTCACTTTGAAAGGCCATTCTAGCCCATCAAGAAAACTTCTAAGGAGGAAAACACTGATTGGCAAATCCTGCTGAGGCTCAAAACCTGTTGCAGTAGCAGCTTCATTTTCAGGCCTGGTAATCCTTTTGCTGTGACTGACCCCATGGGATGGAACTAAAGCCTGAGTATATCACTGTAAGCAAGATTGACAGTAGCCCTATGCCCTCTTTCATAACTTCTATTAATCAAGTTCTCCTTTTTGCATTATGTATAATTTTTATAATACATTTCAATTTTATTTCTAGTATAAAATCATAACAAGAGTTATCTCAAGACACTTTACAGATAGAGTAGGTCTAGACCACACTCTATAATTAACAAAGACCCAACAATTCCAGTAATTCCCCCAAGAGCAAGCATTTTGTGTGACAGTGGCGGGGAAAAACTCCCTTTTAGGCAGAAACATTGAGTGGTGAGGACAACTTCCTTTTAGGGAGAAACCTTGGACAGACCCAGGCGGTGTCTGACAGTGCCGGTTGGGGGTGTGATGAACAGTGGCAATTATAGTCACAATAAAGATAACTGAACTATGACTAGAAATAGTAGTTGTAGTAGTTCATGGCATAGCAGGGCACTGCAGGGTGTAGCAGGGCACTGCAGGGCATAGCAGGTCGTAGCAGGGCATAGCAGGGCACTGCAGGGCGTAGCAGGGCATGGCAGGGTGCGGAGCAGGACCACGGCGATAGCTGCCACCATGATCTAGGTGCCACCCTAATCCAGAGAAAACTGTGGGGTGACAAAACATAAGGACTCGGGGGAATAAGCTCCCCAAAGCTAAGTTAGTAACAAGCATTTCTGGGACATGAATGCACACAGATGAAAAGAGAGAGGAGAGAGGAGCTCAGAGTGTCAAAAGGAAGTCCCCCAGCAGTCTATATATACACCCTCCCCCGCCGGTCTAGGCGAACGCTGCATTTCCTCACTCCCTAACTACCGTATACGCTTTATCAAAGAGGAGAGTTTTAAGTTTACTCTTAAATGTGGTGACGGTGTCTGCCTCCCGAACCCAGACTGGGAGCTGGTTCCACAGGAGAGGAGCCTGATAGCTAAAGGCTCCGGCTCCATTCTACTTTTAGAGAACCACAAGTAACTCTGCATTCTGGGAGTGCAGTGCTCTAGTGGGACAATAAAGTACTATGAGCTCTTTAAGATATGAAGGTTCCTGACCTTTAAGAGTTTTGTAGGTCAGGAGAAGGATTTTAAATTCAATCATGGATTTTACAGGAAGCCAAAGCAGAGAAGCTAATATACCGACTAGTCGGTGTGTCTGTTGGTCAGCTGGACTGTCCACCACTTTGGACTGAAATATCTCAACAGCTACTGGATGAAAAGCCTGGTGAGTTTGTACAGATATCAGGTTGTCGCAATAATAACATATCCTTGGTAGTCCCTAAAGTTTTTCCATGAGGTTCACCATGTGGTTCACATTTATGATTTTGAGTGAAATGGATTGCCGGGAAATTTGGTACATACATTCATGCTTCCCTAAGAACGAATTGACATAACTTTAATGTGTCCAGTATTTTGGTTTATGACTTAATACTTTAAAAACTAATGACATCCAGCTGTACTTTGAGTTTGATGCTAATCAGCAAACATTAGCATGCT
Source organism: Perca fluviatilis (assembly GCF_010015445.1). Taxonomy (NCBI): domain Eukaryota; kingdom Metazoa; phylum Chordata; class Actinopteri; order Perciformes; family Percidae; genus Perca; species Perca fluviatilis. The sequence continues at coordinate 16,037,163 of NC_053128.1, read as the reverse complement.
GACACTCTAACATTGGTGGTACAGGGCAAACATTAACCTTAGCATGTTAGCATTGTTATTATGAGCATGTAAGTATGCTGATGTTAGCATTTAGCTCAAAGCTAAGTCCAGAACTGCTAGCAAGGCTGTAGACTTGTATCTGTATATTTAGTTTAATTAATTATGTTAGATTTTTACATGGTGTAGTATGACAGCTAAAACTCAAAATAATGATAATGAAATAATGAATAATGAGTAATAATACCAGAAGTGTCTAATATTTTCCTCATCTTTATTTTCTCACATGCAGACAAGATTTGAAGTTTCATCACAGCAAACTACAGCACAATCAGTCTACAATGTGAACCGCTTTCGATTGCTGGAGGAGAGAAACCGAGCTCTGAAGCTTGAGGTAGCCACGCTTCGCCAAGAGAAACAGCAGTATAGGAAACTGGTAAACTTCCCACTCACACCACCCCACTTTTGTCTTTTTTTTTTGACACAAAGACGCACCCAATCTCTCTCTCTTTCTCAGCCATTCTGCATGTTTCCCACTCATTATTTTAGATGAGTTTTTTTTTTGCCTGCAAATGAGCACAATATTTTTACTGGTAACTCTCCTATGGAATTGAATCTATTGAGATGTGATTATTGTAACACTTTACTGTATGTACGTAGAGAGTGTCAGTGAGGCACTACATTCAAGTCCCTGTTGCAGCTTTTATTCTTTAAGGATGCAGCTGTGTATACTAGGGGGACTCACATGGCCTTGACTCATGCACATATACTCCCTCTGATTGGTCTTGGTTATGCAGACATGTGGGCATGCATGTGTAATGTGGTGTAAAATAGATAAGGAGGTTTGTGTGTGTGTGTGTGTGTGTGTGTGTGTGGCCATGTGTTTTTTTTGTTTGCACTGTATGTTCATGCATGCATTTGTGTATTTAGTCCTTTGGAGGCCTCCCCCAGGTGGTCTCGGATGGCAAGGTGTGTGAGCTGTTGTCTTGGCAACATGCCCATTTGCAGGAGTGTGGACAGACAGGCAGAGGGGAACTGACACAACATAATGGCTGCTTCTGTTAAAAGCCTCAATGGCTTGAAATTAGTTTCAGTTAAATAGAGCGAAACCTGCTTGCTACAGTCTGCATTTACAAACAATTAATTGACAATGTTTCAGTTCAGCGTAGCTCTAAGGCTAAAAAAGTTTGTCACACACCACTCATTTGGTTTGTGATTGAGAGTACTGTCACCTTCACATAAAAGCATCCATGAGTTCATATTTGAAAACCTATTTGTTGCCTCTATATATGAAAACTAGATACAGTACAAATGAAGAACTAAGCATAGAGAAGAACCATCATGTGTAAATGAAGAACCACTGGGTAGTACTCTCCTTTCACTATATGAGCTGAGAAGTCACTTATAAAACGGCACAATGTTCACTTTTTCAGCATTTTTCCCTATTTTATTTGAACATATTGACACTTTTCTGTTCGAATACTGAAATTGATGGCAAGCTGCCTAGTGGGATATTTTGTCCATCTTCACAGCCAAAACCTCGGCACAAACCATGTCTGTCACCGTAGCTAACATGCAGTCGTCAGCAACACTACTCAATAATGTTATATAATTGTGTGTGTGTGTGTGTGTGTGTGTGTGTGTGTGTGTGTGTGTGTGTTTCATATACGGGTAGATACTGTTGGAGGTAGTCCAGCTGGGTGCCTACTGGCAGTCTTTTTGCTGTCACTGCTGACAGCTACACTATCACAGACTGCATCATGGTCATTCATGCAAAGACAGACTCAGCTTTGGATCAGTTTTGCTAAGAAAAGCTCAGTCACGAGAGTGGATTTGCTCATGCAGATATACCTTGGGCTTACACATAGTGAGGGTATTGACAGAATAAAACAAGGTGGCGCAGTCACGGAAGGCTTGTATCATGTGGATGCGCTGACAGTTTTGTTGTCGTTACTTAGAATTCCTCATGGGGAGACAGAAACTATGCACTATAGCTTTAATGCTAAAATAATTTTCCATTCATTTTTTTAGGTGAAGGAAAATATGGCAAACTAAATTATCTATATTTATCAACAGGTTTTTATAATTATCAAATGAAGGGCGATGGTCAAAAGATGTGTTCCAGACAAAACACAAGAAAGATATAAGATTAAGCGGTATTCTAGTACGAAACACACACATTTGCACACCAGATGGCTGATTAGCCAGCTAGTTAGTTATGGTTTGAATGGATTGCTTCAAGGCTCTTTTATGTCAACTCTATTCTATGCTATTACAGAACAATGTGTAATAATATGTAATCACATATTTTGTCACATATTCACAGCATGACATAGTCTGCTTCTAGCTCAGTTGCACAGTGTGATGTTGGGTGCATAAAATTTAGCAATTTCTAAATGTATCTAAATGTACCAGCAAAATAAAGAAGAAAAAAATTATGAAAAAAAAGAAAATTATGAACTTTACAAATTACATATTTATATAATATCATAACAGCTTTAATCAATGTAATTAACATGACTTTTTATATGTGAAAGGGGCAGCTCATATTCGCCATGAAGCTATTAGACAGTTAATGAATGCTAATGTTGCTCTGTATCGGCTGAATGTGTTAATAGGCAACTGTTTGCTAACATTTTCCCCAACTTTAAAGGTGACAATATGCCAGTGAAATGGCCACAGCTTGTTTCTACTGCCCCTAATGGCAAAAAAAAACTTTGTTTCATAACTAACCCATGCCAGCTGTGTACCGTGCACATTCTGGTTGAGTGTACATTGTTCTCATCCTAGCACAGACAGTGTAGTTGAGTATTTGATTTAAAAAATAGTGACCACACCCAGATCAATGAAATTGTTGTATAGTTAGTTAAGGGTGCTAGATCAGGCAGTCAGCTACAGGGGCAGTCTTAGGCAGTGTCCTCATTTAGGATCCTAGTGGCCTAAGGGTAGAAGCTCCTCTTGAGCCTCTCAGTGCTGGCCAGTAGTCAATGAACAGCAACCTCGCATAGCTTCCTTTCTTTACCAGGTGAGATAGGGTAGTGTGTGGAGGATGTGTGCTATGGTGTCTTCCGTTAAATGGTTGGGACGGTAGGCAAACTGTAATGGGTCCACTGTGCTGGGTAGTGAGGAGCAGATGTAATCCTTGACCAGTTGTGTATGTGTATATACTGTGTGTATATGTATATATACTCAAATTCAAAGGGGCTTTATTAGCATGGGAAAGAGTAGATTATATTGCCAAAGCAAGTGTAAAATGAGCCCGAGCGCATCGCACGCAATGTAGTTTGAACTAGTGGCGATGCCGTACTGTGACGTCACCGACAGGCGCGCCCGTGCACATCTGGTACCTACACCAGCACTAGTTGGTCAGCACCAGTGTTGGGGTAGTTACTCATAAAAAGTAATGGATTACACATTACAAGTTACTTTTTTTAAAGTAATGCTTTACTTTACTTAATTACTCATTGCTGAAAGTAATTAATTACACTACTAGTAAGTAAATTAGCTTTAAAAAGCCAAAATAAAAAAAGCCATAAGAAAGTGCAGCTTTAATTATATCTTTATTTATTGTTTTTTCATCATCATCCAAGGTGCAGTGGAAGAGATTTGTTTTTAGCCTGCGGCGGAAGATGTGTGGGCTTTTGGCCATCCTGATGTCAATAGGGAGCTCATTCCACCATTTAGGAGCCAGGACAGCAAACAGTCGGGATTTCGTTGAGTGATTAGTTAACCCTCGCTGTGAGGGGGCAGCGAGCAGGTTGGCTGATGCAGAGCGGAGAGGGCAGGCTGGGGTGTAGGATCTGACCATGTCCTGGATGTAAGCTGGGCCTGCAGCAACTGGTAACCAACTGGTTTTGGTGGAACATGTATGTTCAAAGGTTGTTTTAGTCGTGCAACAGAAAACTCAGATTGGACAGATAGTCTAGCTAGCTGTCTGGATTTACCCTGCAGAGATCTGAGGAGCATTTAACCATAGTCCTCATAAATCGACCGAAGTTTAAAATGTCAACACAAAGAAAGCAGAAGGTAACGGACATGCAGCCTAAATGAGGGACATCCAGTGGAATTTCCGGCGGCACCTGAGCAATCCTGGACCGTTGTGTGTATATAGACTACACTACTAGTTACATTACTTTTGGATTACTCCATAACATCACCTGAGATGCACCATAACTTGCCAAATAACAATATGAAGTTAAACATCCAGATCAACACAAATCCTTATTATAATATGGATATACATAAAATCTCTCTTTTATGCTCTTTAATACCATAATGCTGACAACAAAGTTGTGAACATCAGCCCAAAATTAGTCAAAAACAAGGCTACAGTACTGGCGGTCGTCCGCTCTTTATAACCTGTATTTTGCCCAGTATGTTTTGGAAAGATGGCGATTCCACTGTCGAAAAAGGCAAGATTTTTTCCACTACTTACACAAGCTCATTTATCTCTGCTTTGTTTACTTGCTGTTGAAAATCAAGTTGGCTGCTTGGCTGGTGTTGGCAACATGCTCTTTTCATCAGTGTCTCAGGGTCTGGGGGTCTTTAGCAACCAGCTCAGATTGGATGTTGTGTTTTTGGCGGTGGAGAGGTGTTTGTGACCTGGGCACAATTTACACTTCACAATCAAGTTTTTGTTCCTTTCGCGTAACTAATTTGAAGTAATGGGCATACCTCCACCCCTCAAAAGACATCTTAAGCGGTGGCTCTGCCATTTTTTTCCCCGTCTCCTCAGACAAGTGTTACGCAAACACACACAAAAAGGGATGTTTGATTTGTTTTTCTCTCCTCCCGTTATGGAGATAGTTCAAGAACCAGTAACGCAAAAATTTTAATTCTTAAAAAAATGTATTAGTAACTGTAATGTGATTACTGGGTTATTAACATTAATGCATTACATTACTTTACTCATTTACTCATTATTTGCAGACAAATGTAATCTGATTACAGTACCCAACACTGGTCAGCACACAGTTTGAGGGCCAGAACACTGACAAAGTCAGGTCCTGCTGCTTTCTTGGTGTTCCCATGCTTGAAAGCCCTCCTGATGTCATGCTAGGAAAGGGAGATGGGTGTGAGAGGTGCAACCACCCCGTCCATTAACCTCTGCTTCAGCTGTTTTTGTTTGTTAGCTGCCGATGGCCTCAGAGCAAGCATAAAATGTGTTTAGCTGATTTGCTATAGGCACATCAGCACTTGACAAGGAGGAAGGGGGGCTTGCAATCTGTCATAGTTCTTAGACCTTGCCACATGCTTTTGGGGTTGCTCTGCTGAAATTGTAGATCCATTTTCTTCCCCTAGTCTCTTTTTGCCTCCTTTACTGCACCTCTCACATAGCCTGTAGGCTTCTGCTTTATAATTGTCCGTGTTTCCATGTTCTTCCAATTAATCTGTTATTTTGCAACCAAAATGGCAAGAAGAAATACTGAGAGGGTGCATTGCTTCCTGGAAAAAACAAAACAAACAAAAAAGCTTTAGACCGGTTGCCTGGAAACTATCTGTGATGGACAGTCGGAGAAAGGTACCTTAGGTAAGAAATGACCTTCTGTGTGCTGTGTGGCTGCTGCTAAAAGGCCACAGCTGTCTCCCTAGAGACCATTCCTATGGCAACGATTGTGTACTGCTAGCAGCTGGCCCACTCAGACGATATTCCTCATGATGATATGGGCTGTCCCACTGCGAAAAGGAACAACCTCTAATCAATAATCCGTAATAGCCGTGTTGTCTCAGTTGACCCAGTAATCTCCATTTTAACTCCTTCTAATCAAAGATGCACAGACAAACCAGGGTTAATAATAGTCTAGTGTAATGTAACACAAATCAGCTTGAATAATACTTCCACCGCCCACAGGATTTTTTGAAAATCCACATTCTTTTGTCTCACAAGGCTGTTTTAAAAACTGGTATTAGACAGGGTGTGTTTAGGCTGAAGTTTATATTCTTTTCTTAATTGAGTTTATCTCGGACGTGTTCTTTCAGATGGCTTGAGTTGTCTCTATATAACTACATTATCCTCTTTTTTCCCGGTCCATATTCCATTCCTTGTTGTGTAGCTTAAGTACAACTACTGAAAGCTAAGGCAAAGCACAATAATCTTTAGAAGAAATGGTCAGAAAAGATGAAAACATATTTCAATTTTTTTCTTCCTGTACCACTTACTGTGCATAACGTGAACAAAGCCCTGAAACAATGCAACATTTTCAAATGTAAAAACAGTGATAACAACAAACTTAAGACATGTATCAAGCTAATCATCCACAATATGACATTTTATACAAAATCCTTTGTATTATTCTTTATCACTGTTCTATAAACACAGAATTTTGCCTGAATTAATATGTGGGTCCATCGCACAGCTAAAGACCTCCACCAGCTGTATGTTCACAATGTCTAGGTAAATATCGGATAACGAAGAGGGCTCAGCTCAATGCCATTGTAATTATTCAAACACACATGTCATTTTCAGTAATCAGTTTGTACTGAAATGTGTCCATTGTACTTATTTTAAATACAATCTCATAAAACAACACTTTGACACCCACAGTCAATGTGGTCTATTAGATAATGTTGTAAAAGCTCACGAAGCCAGCAGTGAAAACATGCTAGCAGATTAGCTTTCTAATGGTGTGCTAGCTTTGTTGGTCACGTGATCTTCGCCTTTCAAGTTATAGTAGTTTGAGTCTCCCATCTGTGAGGCTCTTTCTTGCTTTTTATATTCACTCTTACATCTCCTCTGTTCTCTCACAACCTCACTTTGTCACCCATACATTTCATGTCTTTCCCCTCTCTCCACTCCACCTATTCAATTGTCCTTTTTTGTGTCCATTATTTTTCTCTCCCCCCTACTACTTCCTGTCCTAACCTCCTTAATTCCCCTTACCCAAGCAGGGTGGCTGTGGCAGAGGGCATTGATCTAGCCTGTGCAGCTTCATGCCTGCAGTAATTTAAGCAGATTTGATGTATCAGGGAGGTCCATGCCAGCCTATAATCAAGTTTCAGACATTTTCTGAGAGACACAAATTTTGAAATGAGTTATACCTTCTTCCTGGTAGTGAGTGGATACTACTTAAATGTTAAAACCAATGTCCTGTTGCCTACAGATTCCACATTCATTTGCAGATATCTGTTTATAGAGATTATCTGTAAATCTAATATTAATTTCCTTAGTACACTGTACATCCTGTAAATTATTCAAAATCACATTTATTCACAAGTTACATACATTCCAATATAATATGTTTTTAAGTAGTGTAAAACTTCCACAGTAGCAGCAACAGGTATCCAAGGTTTTTACGTTTCCAGGGTAAACAGAGGAAGTGATATCTGCCTTGGTGACGTTGCAGTGTGTTCCTAATGGAGGAATTCTGTCAAGGGACGTTCACGACATTCCCTGAACAGGGAGCAGGGAGTAATGTTTATGTACAGTGTGGAATAGAATGCAGTTTAGGTTTCCCCTATGATTTGTATTATTACTAGGAAACATCCACACCTGAAAGCATAAGTGCTTTTGATTTTCAAAAAGCCCGGTCCGAACTATGTTTAATGGAGGGTTTTCACTTATCACTTCAACTTTACACATCACTTTTAATTTCCACCAAACAGTACTACTCATTGACATGACATTGACAACATTAAGTAATTTACAGTCTATATATTCATAGATGTATCATGACTCAAAATCGGCATAACCACAATTATTAATGTAGTTTACTCCACAGTGCTGCTTCCTAGGCAACTGCTGCTTTGATCCGTCTTTGAGTTGGAACTGGCTATAGAAATAGCAGTGAAACAAGTCTGTGAATAATGGTTACAGAAACAGATAGTTACATAACTGTCCAGCATTGGCTTGATTTCAGAGCATACACTGACGCAAGTGTCCGAAACAATTTTGCCGTCCATCTTGTGAGAGCACTGAATCACGTTAGCTTTAAAACTGCAAGGGAAAATAAATTCTGTTGCATCAGAAGGAAGCTGTGTTAAAAATATGGCACTGTCAAAATGTAGGGCCCTCCTGGATTAATTGAAAATCCCCTTAACCGGATTAAATCATTTTAGGGGCTAACTGTGGTAAACCCACACTCACATTCACACATACACATGCATGAACAAGTGTGAGCCCCCACACATAAGCTGATGTCAATATAATATAATTACTCATTGTGACAAGGAAGTGTAGGCAGTGTGATAGCAAGGGTGTTCTGTGTTGTAGTTAAAGGCTAAAGCTGTGAAACTGTGAGGATTAGAGTTAAAACAGACCGAAAATGGAATAATTGGTTGCATGGGGATAAATTGAGCCCCACAATTTATGCATTTTTTAATTTAATTTAAGTTTGGTACTGTTTTTCGGAAAACTTCATTACTTTTAGCACCTCAATAAAATCTGAGTATCTCAGCAGGGGTCCTATAAGACTACAAGTGTTGAGTGAAATTACAGAAATTATGCAAGTAATTTCTTTTTTTTCTAGATTATTTTTTGGGCATTTTTAGGCCTTTATTGACAGGACAGCTGAAGAAATGAAAGGGGAGAGTGACATGCAGCAAAGGCGCAGGTCTGAGTTGAACCCAGGCCCGCTGCGTGGAGGAGTAAACCTCTACATATGGGCGCCCGCTCTACCAACTGAGTTATCCGGATGCCCAATGCAAGTAATTTCACGGTCAGTTGGTCCACACTTTGGTCCAGACTGAAAAATCTCAACACCTACTGGATGGATGGGCTGCAATGTGGAGGAAGGTCTGGCAATGCGAGACTAGCTGCTATGTAACCCAGTGGGGCAATTGTGCACCCTCGATTTTTGTCCATTAAAAGTGGTTGTTTTTGCCACTGACAGGCTCAGATTGTTATTAAAAGTGTCTGACAACATTATTGATATTGCGAGGTGACTTCTTGTCCAAAGACAGCGTTGTGGAGTGTGATGATGCAGATGTTGTTTTGGAGTGCAACAATTATAGGTTTGTGTTATCTAAAAGATTGTCAGTGTCATTGTTCAATATTTAAATTATTTCGACAATGTGGATTAAGTTGTTGATTGCCACCTGTGTTCATTTGAACCAGAGTAAAGTAAAAAATAATTACCCCTTAAACAGAATAACGCGTCACTCCCCAGCTCATAAACCATACATTATAAAGTGTATTAAATGTGTAAGCACAAATCATACTCCCAGCTGCAGACATACCTTGTTATATAATTTTTATTTTTTAAAGATTATTTTTTGGGACTTTTTCCCTTTGTTCGATAGTGACAGTGGATAGACAGGAAAGAGAAAGAAAGGGGATGACACGCAGCAAAGGGCCGCAGGTCGGATTCAAACCCGGGACGCTGCAAAGGACTCAGCTTACACAGGGCGCACACTCTACTGGTTCAGCTAGAGGCCGCCCTGTTATATTCATTTTAAAGTAAATGAAAGTGTCACTTTTAAAGTTGTGAGATCCAAATTTTAGTAAAATACACTTTTATTTGTATTTTTTTCAACATAAACCAGTTTGGCTTTTTTCAATAATCTGATGTCAGGGCTTTTCAAAGTGATTGATATAAAACCTACCAGCTAAAGCTATATCCCCTATTTATGAATACCATCAACATCATTATTAGATGTGTGTATGTTAGTAAAACAAGCGGCATCAATCAAGACCCTGTTCAATTAGTGTCAGGGCTGAGGAGAGGAGAGGAGAGGAGAGGAGGGGAGAGGAGAGGAGAGGAGAGGAGAGGAGAGGAGAGGAGAGGAGGGAGGGAGAGGGAGGGAGGGGAGGGGAGGGGAGGGAGGATCTGTCCGGCAGCAGCAGCCAGCATCATGCAGGCTGCCGTCAATTCAGTCAATTTGGCAGACAGGCAGGAAGGTCCAGACTGTGGTTGTACAGGGCAGCTTTCCAATAAACCATTCTTATTTGTATCCTGGACTCCCAAGATGTCTGTTCCCTATTGCCAACGATACCTCTTCTCCCAACAGTAGCTTCTGATGTAGCTGATGGTTGTAGCAGTGGAGCTGGCTGATTAATTCAACGGAGTGGATTTCCGCAGCTCGCTGCACACAGCGCGCGAGAGAGAAATGGGGAAATTGAGCAGGGGGAGAGAGAGAGAGCGTGTAAGAGAAAAGGAGAAAATGATGGAGGAAGGGTGTTAAGGAGGAGGGTCTTCGGGGGTGGGGAGAGAGTGAGAGGAAAGGGAGAATAGGAAAGAGAGAGTGTGTGGAGAGGGGGCGGAGGAAGAGAGAGAGAGAGAGAGAGAGAGACACACACACGCAGGCCCTGAAGCTGCTACTGATGCTGCTGCTGATGCTGCTGCTGCAGCCGTTTGACAATTCCCCACCCAGAGAGAGCAGGGAAGAAGGGAGGAGATCAGAGCAAGGAGGAAGAAGGAGGAAGAAGGAGTAAGCGACACCTCATCCAAGATGCTCCTGTGCTAGCAAACACTCACGGTAAATACCAATCCTTTATCACCACTCTGCTTCCTCTTTACGACTGCTGTATTTCTCTGTCTCTGCATCATTTGGCCCGAGTGTGTTTGTGTTTGATTTAGCTCTGTTGAGTCCTATATATAGTGCACAGGGTTAGCATAGCCAAGCAGCTGGGGAAAACCTGTCTGTGCAGCTGCTGCAGAAGGAGACAGACATCTACAGAGAGGTGGAAAGGAGAGGAGGATTTGTACATTTTGTCTCTTCTGGGACTTGATGAGGAAAAAGCAACCTCCAGCTTCTCTGTTTCTTGACTGTAGCAGGGCCACCTGTTTGGAGTGTGTGCGGTGTGTGCGGTGTCTGTTGAAGGTAGTGGGGGGGTGTTACGGTGTATGGGTCCAATGGTGTATTTGTGGTTAGTATGTGCATGTGAGTGTGTGTGCGTGTGCATGGAGTGTAGTGCTTCCCTTTTGACTGCTGTCAAATAATTAATTTCATCTTTCCATAGTAGGTGTGCACATGCAAGAGTTATTATTTGTAAAACAGCATATGTAGACACATGTTCACATGAGCACTCAGACACACTGGGAGAGAAAAAAAATGCGTGGTGCTTTCTTAAACAAATTGAATGTGCGTGTGTGTGTGCGTGTGCGTGTGTGTGTGCTTTGGCGTTATCACCTCCTGTAACCTGAGCTTTTCCTGGTTCCTGCCTGCTGAGGGGTTGCCAGGTGTTGGTGATGAATATTAACCCACTCGGGGCTGATTGACACTTGCTCTTCAGTTATTCATCCTCATAAAGTCTCTTGCTAAATGTATTTGTGTGTGTGCGCATGGTATACTCTGTACACTCGTTTTCCAGTTTATAAGTTACACCTACAGTAGCTAAAACTAATGCAGTCGAATACAGCCGCCCTTCGATTCCTACCTTCATGTTCGTTTTTTGTTGAAATAGTTTGAGACATATCGATTCAACTTTATGGTCCATTTGTAGGCTATAGTTTGTGGCACTGTTGAATTGTATTTATATATATATATATATACATATTTTGTATTTATATTTCAAAGTTGTTTCTTATATTTTGTCAACCCACTTTATATTAGGGTTGGCTAAATATTAGGAATTATTACACCTACACTTACAAACCATTTTCCTTATTTAGATGATAAATACACCAACATCACATTTTTAATAATACGGTTTTTGGATCCTTCCCTCCCATGTTGCTGCCCATACTAGCTGTTGTATCTTTATATTTATTCCAAAAACATATCGCTGCTGCTTCTGGAAACGTGAAACATATTGCTTCCTGTGTGATACCAGGTGTGTTAACCTGGTGTTTAGAGCTGCAAAGCTTTAAAGCCTTTACTACTCAGTGAGCATTCATTTTGGTGAAAAGATTTGGATAGCAATTAAAACAACTGGGCAAGGCTAAGCTAAAGCTTTGGTGACGGTTAAGTATAAAACAACAAAAGAGAACTCCACTGACGTTTCTTGTCACGTCTCACTGTAAACCTTTCATGGTAAGAAAACTTAGTCCAATCACGTTTTGTTAGCAGAGCAACATTTCTTTCAAAGACCTCTTGATGAGTACAATAGATTTTGGTAGAGAAGGAATTGGTGCTTCGACAGTCTCTCTTTTGCAGCATTTTCCTGTGTTATTAGCGGTCTAACTTTCTCTTTCTCACTCTACCCTCTTTTGTCTCTCCCTTTCCTTTTTTTTACCACATGAAGGTATAAAAACCCGGTGGAAAAATTGATGGGAAAAAATCTTATATTCTCCCTTCTGATCGCGCTCCTCTTGCACCATTCTCCCATTTCTTCATCTCCATGTGGCAGACTGGTTTGGCTGTGCCAGCTGACGTTCAGTTGGTTGCGAGAGGGTGAGAAGGAGAGAACAGAGGAAAAGAAGGTTGGGGAAATTAAACTTGTGTTTTCAGTCTCATGGCTGATTTCCTTGCTCCTCTCCTGAGATTATCAGTGAGTCTGGCATCCAAATGACACCCTCTTCGTCTAATCAAAATGTTCCTCAGGACATACAACCACTGCAATAGTCCCTGAACAGAAACAGCCTCGTAGGGGTGTGGCAGCACATATTACACATACGCACACATGCAATAACGTGGCGACAGAGAGTTGCACATCAGCATACCTTTGTGACTTTACACACAGACAATCACACGTTTCAAGGTTTACTCCCGATTACATGCCTTCATACACACTGTCCCACATTTCCGCTGTATTGTTAACAAGTGTATCCATGCATGCTTACACTTACTGTACTGTACTACACATCCACATCACTACACATCCACATCATATAGAGAATCGACTCAATGATGTGGGGTTTTTTTGTACAACATTTCATTGCTTATTGTGCACACTCACTGTGCATCTTTGGTGTACTAACTATTCAGTCATCCTGCAGGTTTGAATAGCAAATAAATTAGGTGGCTTTTGTTTGCGATATGCTGGCTTACTTTCACACAATTCAAAGGGCATCAGATATGTTGGATTTGATACTTCATTGCTACTTTTTATCATCCTGACACTCATACCTGAAAGAGAACAGTTTCTATAGCAACCCCATCATCCCCTCCCCTCACCCCTGTTTTGTGTGTGTGTGTGTGTGTGTGTGTGTGTGTGTGTGTGTGTGTGTGTGTGTGTGTGGACACGCAATGTGTGTAGCTCTGAATGCGAACACATGCCTAAATATGAGTGAGTGCTCTATTGATTGCTAGCATACACGCCATAAGTGTTGATGTCATTTAGCCAGCGGGGGAAGCAGAGAGGGAGACGATAAAGGAACATTTCCTCCGCACATTTCCTGGCAGCTTTTCAAGATACACAGAAGTTATATTAAAGGGAAGACACAGAGCACTGCAGAGGGAAACAGCAAAAAGGAGGGTGGGGCAAAGAAGGAAAGTGAGAGGTGGAAGAGCGGGAGTGTAGTTAGTAAATGCATGTCTGACTGAAGTCTAAATACAAATACAGTTTACTAAAAAATAATACTAGGAGCACTTAATCTATCTTGTCATGCAGGTGGTGTACTTTTTCCTTTTCAAATTTCAGATTCCCCATTTCATGAAATAAATGGGTGCAGATGGGTATTTAGGCACTAATTGACCTGGTTAATTAATCAGATAATACTGTAATGTGATCTTTATCCAATGTATATAAAACAAATGTATGTATGTATGTGTATATATTATTGGCATCTGTGTACGATAGTGTAGCAGACCAAAGTGCCTTTTTAAAAATGTCATTTTGTGACCTATTTGGTTTTGTATCGCTACATAATTTCACCATGGCACCACCAGGCAAGGTGAGCCTTTTAGCAAAGGAACATGCTGATAAAAGGCCTGTTAATTCTGCAGCACTAATTGTTTCCCGCTGTCTCCTGTACTTTATTTAGATTGTCTTCTCCCTCTCTTTCCCCTTTTTTTTTTTCCTCCTGTGGCTCCTTTCTCTCAAGATCACTACTTGATTACCTTTCTTGTGTCCCTGTCTTTCTCTACATTTTCCTTCACTTAACCCTTTCTTTCTTTCTTTCTTTCCTTCTTTCTTTCTTTCTTTCTTTCTTTCTTTCTTTCTTTCTTTCTTTCTTTCTTTCTTTCTGCCCCCAGCGTGTCTGGAAGGGCTTGAATGATTAAACATAGGACAGGAGCCTTTGGTGGACTGAACACCAAGGGCATCTACATGGAGGATTGGAGGGAAGGAGGGAGAGAGGAGTACACCATGTCAGACAGACCAGCCTGTTCAGATACAGATGACATGACAGGACCTTTGCTCCTGTAACTGTCACCTATTGCTCTGTGTCACTGAGTCCTGCTCACTTGAGACATAGAACTTGGGCATATGCATCTGCTGTGCGGCGTTACAGGAGCCATTATAGAATACTCCATATTTGTATCATTGAATCATAAACAGAATTTCAAGCACACAAATATAGATTAAAAATAGCAGATAGAAATCTGTTTTTACAGTAAAACCTTTTGTTGTACGCAGATGATGTGAACCAGATTTGAGAGTTTGATGCCCGTAAGTGAGTATTTTTAAATTCCAAAGTCTCATTATCCAATTTTCTTTTTTTTTGACGGGACATTCTCCAGACATCTGTGAGCTTGATGAGATGGCAGTCTGTGATAAATTAAACTGGTGCTTTGCATGTTTTGTTCAAAGGCTAGCGATGTAGTCATGGTAGCAGTCTCAATTCTTTTTTCCTCTGTGTTGCACGGCAGCTGCATTGTTGCTCTGCTCACAAGAGGAACCATTTGGTAGTTTGTTTGCAATACTAATGTAAAAGAAATAGTAGGTAAATGCATAAAGGATGCAATGATTTATTTATGTAGCACTTTTAAAAGTCAAACAGGCAGGATAGTAGCGAATACAAGAGCAACAAAACAAGTAATAAAACCGAAATTACATCAACAAAAGAGCAATTTATCTATTAAGAAATACAAAAAATAAGAAAGTTTAATGCTCATTTTTCATTTTATGCAAAGCAGAGAGGAACATGTAGTAGTCACTGGTTAGAGGAGCTGACAGACTTTAAAGTGATGGTCCGGAGTAATTTCACCCTAGGGTCCTTTGCACCATGATCTCGAGCCAAACACCCCCCCAGAAGCTTTTTTCACCTGGGTCGAACATTGGGAGAGTTAGGTAGAGTAGTGTCATCAGCTGAATAGCTTAGTGCAGGGGCTAATGGACCCACATTTGTATCTCGTAAATGACCCCACTAATAATGCCTGAAATGATACCAAACTTCTACAAGTAGTACAAATAGGTTATGCTCTCATAAAACGATGGATTGGAAAGTTTGTAAGTACACCAGAAGTTTATGAACACTTGCCTTTTCTCTTCTGCTCTCTGTTGCTGCTGCTGCTGCTACCTGCAGTTAGACGAGTGCTTAGGGCCGTCTACAAATTACTACACCGAAAAGAGATACAACAAAAAATGTATTAATTTAATGATTAAATAAGGTAATGTCTCCAAACTTACCTCAATTATTACTTGTCTCCTGCTAGTTATACTACAGCACTTACTTAAAAAAAAAAGTTAAATTAAAAAATATTTTTGTTGCATCTCTTTTCAGTGTTGTAATTTGTAGACGGCCCTTAAGCACTCGTCTTACAGCAGCAACAACAGCAGCAGAGAGCAGAAGCCAGCAGGCAAGTGTTATTTACATAAACTTCTGGTGTACTTACAAACTTTCCAATCCATCGTTTTATGAGCGCATAACCTATATGTACTAGTGTAGACGTTTGGTATCATTTCGGGCATTATTAGTGGGGTCATTTACGAGATACAAACGTGGGTCCATTAGCCCCTGCGCTAAGCTATTCAGCTGATAACGCTACTCTAGACCCAGGTGAAAAAAGCTTCTGGGGGGGTGTTTGGCTCGAGGTCATGGTGCAAAAGACCCTAGGGTGAAATTACTCCGAACCATCATTTTAAGTCAATTAAGAAATGTACTCAGGGACTTCATTGTCTAGTGCCTGCTAGATTAAAATATATATAATTCTAAAATCTAGTGGCAGCCAATGGAAAGAGGCCAACAACCCTCTCCCAGCACTTTGTCTTTGTTAGAAGATCAGCATTTTGAAGTATCTGCTGATTAGTAGAAAATGCAAGTTTGGTACTGCCATTGCAGAAGTATTTTCATTTTCCATTTTTTTTTGGAATAGGATATGCATACAGTAGGTGCAGTAGTTTTCTTTTTCTATATATAGAACTAGTTTGTAATCTCCCATAGAAACCAGTGGTGAGGAAACCTCTGCTAAGGCTCTGTCCGTGTATTTCGAGCGTACTGTACATTTTAGCAACTGTGCAATGGGGTCAGATGTAAATTATTTAGAACCTTGTGCAGTATGTGTTGCTGCAGATTGGGGTCACGTGAGTATGTATTTGTGGTTGTTGTGTGTGTGTCTATGTATGCACATGTCGGGAAATGTGCGCATCCCTGGTCGGTTGTTTTTGTTGTGTGAGAGTTTTATGGATTTGCTTGTGTGTGTGTGTGTGTGTGTGTGTGTGTGTGTGTGTGTTTGTGTTTGTTTGTGTTTGTGTGTGCACTTGTGTATTCTGAGCATGAAGTTCCATCCAAGCATTATGTGATCATGAAGGTCCATCCAAGCACATGTAATCCCTAACCAGCTCTTGGGCTGCTCATTAGCATTACCCTGATCTTCCTCAGAACTTATTTTCCAGCCCTCTGATATTCTCTGTGTGGCCTGAGGGAACAATAGGTCCTGTTCACATCAAATGTGTTATGTCATCAATGTGACTGGAAGCTTTGCTGCCCACGTCATGGGAGCCCTAGTTCACTCTCACTGCCTGCTCACTCAGTATGTACATTCCCATGCCCTAATATTCCCCTTGGGGCATGTCGATTCTCAAGAGAGGTCAGTGTTTTGCCCGCAGGGCCCTCCATATACAGTACAGCTGGAACACCTCTACATATCACATACAGTATAGTCAAAGTTAATATGCTCACTTGTTCCCTGTCTTTCTCCCTGGGCCTTTTCAAACCACTTCCAGATTGGATTTAGATCCAGTTAGGACAAATTGCAATTCACATCTGGCGTCAAATTGTGCCTCAAATGTCTCTTTTCTTTTGTTAACTCTAGGAAACTGTGACTGCTACTGCCATCTACATTAAAGGCCCTTTTACATAGGGCGAATATGGGCTGTCCCAGATGAAAGTTGACAGTCATGAAAGAAACATGGTGAAATCTTTGGATGCCAATCAAAAATGGTCGTCAGATTGTATTGTGAGTCCACAGTCTGACGATTTACAGCTTCGGTGACCAAAGTCAAAATATAGCAAAATCCAGAATACGCTGATGAACTAGCATGATGCTACTGCTTTAAAAAGCAGGGGTAAAAAAAACATTTTTACCCCACATTTACTTTGCGATATTGGCTTTTCATGTTTCCCTCATTCCCCTGGCTGATTCACAATCTCCTCTTTTATTTTGTGAGGTTCTTTTTATGCATAAAAGTGCGCTATGGCCAAAGTATTAGTTTATGTTTTTGCTACATTTTTAGAACATGACAGTAGCTCAGGGGGATGATGTGAGTTGTTTGCATCTGTTTTTACATCAGCGCTACAATTCATCAGGCATTCATTGCACAATCTGACAGAATGGAGATCAAAACTATTAGACCCATGATCTTGCACAGTATGTCACGCAATTACCTTGTAAGCTTGTTGTTTTGCACAGTCTATACTGTAGATGCCTTAAGGCTACAACTAACAGTGGTTAGTTGAGAGTGGTAACATTGTTGCTCATTCTGCCATTTGTTTTAGGCCTATATGCTCATCACAAACTGTGGCAGCATCATTTTGAAAAATTATTGTTGCTTGTAAATTGCAGATACTTTTTTGAATGCTACAATACTCTCACATGCTCATGCATTGGTTGCAATTATGCTGTTTGGTTTTTGTCACATTAATGAGAGAGGAAATTATCTCATGTTAAGTGCAGCTTGCATGTTGCAAATTTGTTGTAATGGGGCCCCTGCTTAAGAAAATGATAACCACAGCTATTTTGTATCTTGCCTTAGATGTGGGCCTCAAACTTTACATTAGTTTGACATGTGAAAACCAGCTCTGCTTTGTTACTGTATGGTCACATCTGTGGAGACTTAAAAGCAAACACTGTATAAACTGTATATATATTTACAACACAAGCACAAGCATTAGAGAATCCAGGCAGAGCTCAGATGAGAAAAAGGAGAAGCGACAGAGGAGGTTGAAGAGTGAGGTGAATGAGGATGTGTGTTACGTGGAAGAGAAGTTAATCTCTCCTGGCGGTAGCGCCGGCCTCTCCCTGCCTTTCCTCGGTCTTCTCTCCTCCATAAAACTGTGAATTGTCTTCTGCTCTCTGAGAGGCAGGCAGTGGAACTCACATGCACACACTAAAACACACGTGACAGGATGTAGAAAAACCAGGGTGTTTAAACAAAACACTAGCTGTTTGATTTTTGCTTAAGAGAGGAGGTGAGCAAAATTTTAAACTACATATCCCAGAAGGCTCTTTATTTGTGTCTTTAAACACATCATTCTTGGTAAAATCTTGAGTATGTGGTTTCACTGAGAACAACAGACTTTCTGTACAGGGATTCCTTCCCTGTAAGATTTTGTTTGTGCATAAAATGTTCGCTGCCACATTGACCTGATGTGTAGTCTTTTGGGCTTGGGACATTGTTAATATTAAATGTATGTGACTGCATAGGCCGGGTTTTCATTCAAGCTCCAGTTGATTCACATCATTAAATCTGCAGGAGTTAGTCACAAATTGCATATTTAGACATGTTTTTCAAACCTTTATTTACATATTCACCAACAACAGGGGGTTTCCTCAAATTATTATTGTATTATACGGGGTACATACAGTTTTAACTTCATATAGTGTGTATGTGTGTTTATTATGTGAGGTATTTCTTGCCACATTAATCATTTTTAAGGATTTTGAGAAGTCTGAAACAGTGTGGTCTAGACCTAGTCTATCTGTAAAGTGTCTCGAGATGTTGTTATGAATTGATACTATAAATAAAATTGAATTGAATTGAATTGAAACACTGGATACAAAAGAGCTTAAGGCTGATGTATGGCTGGGGATGCTAGTTATGCAACTCATTCATGCTTGCACATGCTCACACGCAGCCATGTGCGCACACACACACACACACACACTCACACAAACAAGATTAGCCATATGTTAATGTTTTATGAATGAGGCACCTGCAGAGACACATTAGTGGCATAGGTTGACACATAAAGGGGAATATTTTGATAGCATGTTGATGAATAATCTATTGATGACATTATGGTAACAGTCACGGTGAACTGCACTTCATTAGAAGCGCAAAGAAAAGCTGAGCAATGCAAAAGGTTGCAGTCAAAATCTGAAAGATGGATTTTCCAAATTCAAATGGAACACATGAACACAACACAACTTAAAGGTTAAACAAAATCACTGTTTGTGAATTTACTGTACTGTGCAGCTGTTGTAAAGTAGCTGTCCAGGTGTAATGCATGTAATTTAAACCAGAGGACAACAATAACAGCATTATAACGATTGATCGCAAAATGCTCCTGACACTTGCAACAGTCAAAGAAGCTGATACAATACATCTCAAATGTCCCTCATTTTCATAACCATTCCATAAGTGGGGATGTACACATCCCCCTTGAAAGTGTGTATTATTTTGGATATGTTATATTGTTGTTAATGGTTGTGCAATCTACAGTGCATTTTCCTACTGGTAGTTTTATGTTTTAATCCATTAACACTAATTCTTATAATACTGCCAACCATTTTCACCATTTAACTGAATGTCTTTTTTAGATTTTGTCCCCCTCTAGTCGGTTATTGGTTTCTTTTCATTTCAGTATGGTATGGGTCTTGAAATATGCTTGACACAGGTGATCCATCAATGTGAAAATATACTTGTGATACTCTAGCTACATGGTACCACAATTGCAATCATTTTGAGGTTTTGCGAAGGGCAACAGTTCCTGTTCAGAACTGCATTACCACATCATAATATAACAGAACAAAAAGATGAAGACGCTACGATGCCCTGTTCTCACCAGAATGTACTGTATATAGTGTGTATCCTTGAGGTCTAACAAACCTGTTGATACATTTCTTTCCTCATAACACATGTGCAGAGCTGATTAAGTGTATGTGAATATTTTAAAGGGCATATATTATGAAAAGTGCTTGTGCACATACATTTTGGTATTTGGAGTCCCTCCCATCCCACACACTGTGAAATCAGACAGTCAGTTTGTTGTGGGCTGCATAGATCAGAAAACATGGGATTCACAATTGCGATTCACGTCCATATTTTGTACAGTTTATTGACACAACTTGCAAAATCACAGTTGTATTGTTTACTGTGAAAGCCAATTCTATAGTTCTTAGTTTTTTCAGCATCTGTCCTGATCTATAGTAGTTTAAAAGGCCCCAGTTAAGGAACTGTCCATGGTCCTGACTGCTCCAGACATTAGACAGTGCTGAACAGACGGCTGATGTTGCAGCAGCTATTAGTGGTGGGAAAGTCGTGGCTTTGACTCCATTTGCCCATTCTCCAACCCACATAAGTGCAGAAAAATCTCTGACACAGATACACACACACACAGTTGTTGGTATGCGCACACACACACACACACACACACACACACACACACAATCACACACACACACACACACACACACACACACACACACACACACACACACACACACACACACACACACACACACACACACACACACACACACACACTAACTGTAGTCATCCTATTAAACCACTCAGCACAAAGTGAAGTGGATAGCAGTGGTAGAAGTTATCTGTTTATAATTTCACAATATTTCAAATAATCTGAAACAGTAGCGTGGAGCCTTTTGTTTGAGGATCAGTTTAAACGACCAGTCTGCGCTGTCTTAAATAAAAGTTACAAAGAAATACAGAGAGAAGATTATGCTTTATCTATGGGTTGAGAGTGAGTTGAGGTCTTTGTACAGAACGTAAATGTGTCTAATATGATCTCTTCTCCAAACTTAAGTCATGAACTCCAGTTTAACTTTCACATGGAGTTGCTGTTAGAAAAAGAAAACTAAAGTATTATATAGTGTGATCAATTGCAATCAGTATGCTGCAAAAGTTTATATATTATATATAAGATTATATATTAATTCATATGAATGTCATATCTTCACTTATTACATTTGATGGACACACGGTACATCTCTGCTTGTCTGGGACTTTACTGGTGCTCCCACTGAAGACAGCAGATGTCATCAGTGTCTTTCAAACCACAGTTAAGTGGAACAAAGTGTTTCCACCGTGACATCTGATTAATGACAATCCCCCTGGGAGTTGAGGGAGAGCAGCAGCAATCCTCTGCCCACAAAAAAAAGAAATCCCATTTAAAATCAGCAGCAGCCATTGTAGAAATATCTGCACCAATTATTTCATCCTTCATCTATTCTCCATTAAAACTGCAGCATAGATCCTCTTGGGAAAATTCAGGAATTTACCAGTATGATAAAAAAAATTCTATTTCTAAATTAAGCAAATTCAAGATCCTATCCGTGTCATTTTCTGTTGGCTTTCAAGAGAAATGATTTGAATGTTGCAGTTAATGCCCATGAAAGTCTGTTTTATTCTTACCGTAAGTGGCACATTTACAATTCCAAAGCATTAACACTTCTTTAAATACATTAGAAGCCTGCATCGCTGTAAAATACAGCATGTACAAGAAAAGCCTTTACTTCTAAAAACAGCTATGAGGACAGAAGTAAATTTGATTAAACAAAACTGGGTTTGCTCTGTAATGAAGAGAGATTCATATTTAACACAATTTGGATCAGTATGAATACGTGTCAGTACATTACATCAAGTCCAATCATTTTCAATAACTTTCTACTCAACTTCTCATCATCAGGTAATCAGAACCCAATTGGAAATACCTGGAGCAAAATAACCATTTGATTTACTGACATCTCGTTGGCCAAATCAAAGTAACTTCCTGCTCTGGTTTGGACCAGAGCACACATATGATATTACGATAACCAGAAGCACTGCCTAAATCTAATATGTTCTAATTGTGTTATATGTGGTTCAGATCGGCTCCTTTCCCTTCAACAGATCACAGATCACAATATGGTTTTGGTTCGAAACAAATGAAGAATTTTTAAAATGACAGTTATGCTCCACCCAAAATGTATCTCTTGAGGATAAAAAAAAAAAAGTTTGAAGAGCAGAGGCTGTAAAAACTTCACAGTTGTAATGGATTCTCAGCAACCTTGTCAAGCTCATGAGCAGGGGCTGGTGTTGCTGCTCTGCTTTGTCAGCTGATCTAAGTCGATTCCAATCATTAGCATCTCATTGTGAGATTTGTCTGGGTTTGCTCTCAAAGGTGACTTTATAAATGAGCTGGTACAGTACAGTAAGGCCCAGTGCTAACCTGTGACCTCTTTATACTGTAAGATGATCAAAAACACTTTACTAAAATATATTTTTGAAGTAAAAGATACTCTCCAAAGATGCAAAGATGACAGGGCTAAAGCAAAAGCGTATTCGCTTTTTAAAACAGCTAGCATGTTCAAAGGTAACAAAATTACCATCTCTAAACTCAAAATTTAACATATTATGTCCTGTTTGTTTAGTCCGTACAAAAAAAGTGTAAAACAACACCTTTTTTTCAGGGAAACAGCTAGCCTGGTTGGATAGAGCCAGGCTATCAGGATAACAGATTGGGCTGTTTCTGCCTGTTGCCAGTCTTTATGCTAAGCTAAGCTAACATCTCCTGGCTGTAGCTGAATATTTAGTATGAGTGTTATGAGAGTGGTATCAATTTGCTTTATCTAACTCTTGGCAAGAAGGCGTAGATAATTAGCGCATTTCCCAAAATTATAACTATTCATTTAAAGCTTTAAAGTCTGGCCAGTTGTGGAAAAGTTACCAATAATTGTTTTTCTGAACCATATTGGAAAATGCTACTCCTGATGCAGACTGTTATTGAAATTGAAACAGAGGAGTGGCTTCTATGGATACACAGTAGATTCTGGGACTTTAGAAGCTCAGTGAGAGGCCACAGTGAGCAGAGCAGATTTAGGGCCAGCAGCTAAATTAGTTTGGGGAGATAATGATAATGATGGTGGTGATGGAAGGGAAAGTGCATGCATCTGTGTGTGTGTGTGTGTGTGTGTGTGTGTGTGTGTGTGCGCGCGCGTGTGTGCCTGTGCGTGACACAGAGATAGATGGAGAGAAAAGACAGAAGAGGAAGGAAGAAAGAAGTTGTCAGAGTAAATTAGTCATTACTGGTGTTGAGGTCTGTCCCCCTAGCCTGTCCAATCTTTCTGCACGCACATATGGATCTCAAATTTTACAACCACATGCAGATTCTCACACACACACACACACACACACACACACACACACACACACACACACACACACACACACACACACACACACACACACACACACACACACACACACACACACACACACACACGCATGACACACTTTCACTCAAACATGGAGCTGCACAGATGTCCTCGGAGTGCTGTTATTCCCCTGTTAAGTTGTTTATCCTTAAAGACAAGAGCTCATTGTTATATCTTTTATATATTCGAACCAGATTTCTCTGTTTGTGCATATTGAAGGTTTAAATTGGCACAGGAATGGGTGTGCGTCTCCCTTGGCATAGCAGTGTGTTTTCAAGATGTTATGAAGTGTTATGCAGAGCTGTGAATGTGTGATTCACTGGAAGCGGGAGGCAGTGGATAAGCAGACATCATTCCCAAGGCCCATAAAAAGAAACCTTTAAAAGGTCAGTCTTTTTTCTTTCTTTTGTGATCATAGCAGCCTTAACCGTGTCCTAAAATTTCTTTGTTTCGACCTGTCCATCCCTTCTTTCCAGTTATCTTTACATCCCTGCCAACCCCCACCACACGTACTTGTAGTGTCAACTACAAGGCCATGTCCTGTGGTGTCAGCACAGAGGACAACTGCAGCTGGCACCTCATAATGTGCCATGTCTCCATAATTAGCAGTCAAAGGCAGAAGAACAAGATCATTTTTGGCTGTGACTGTAGCTAGGTGTGGTTCAGTACACTAGGTGTTCTGTAGTCTGCAGTGATGTGATGCGGAGACAGCGTTACACAATAAGAGCAGCGAGTGAACTCACTCACCAGTCTCTGTGTCTTCCTGTCCTTGTCTGTTCTCTATCTGTGTCTCGGTTTGATTGTGTCTTCCTCCGACAGCCCTGGCTGTCTCTCTGCCTGCAAACAAAGAGATGGATGAACCTGGCTGGCCCCTCACTTTGTCTGTTTTTTTCCTCTCTTCTCCTCTTGGCTCGCGTTTATTGAGTTCCCTCGATTTGCACTGATAAATTTGATCATAAACCTCTGAGCTGCACAATCCTTTCTCGTGCAGACGCTGATATACAGATATATTGAACTCCTCTTTTGCTCGAGTATATCATAGCAATCAGGCTCAAGAGAGCGTATTGCATGTATATGTGGTGTACCACAGTGTTTACATGGTGCAGATCATCCGTGTAGAATAAAAGCAACACAGACAGCTGTGCTTTATTGAACTATAATGCATCATCGTCAGATTGTGTTTTTTTTAACAGTTTATGGGACATATTTAGAAGGCAATTAGATTCAATTCTCTTTTGGAGACTATAAATCAGCATGTTTTTATTTTGGGGGCTATATTTTTAGATCAATTAGACACGTAGAAATCAAACCCTCCTGGTCTTGAATCCACCTTTTTATCCTGCTTGACATACCAGAAAAATAAAAGCGGTGATGGAGTCCTGTTGCTTTTTGTTTAAAGACAAAGCTGAATAGAGAAAAAGCCTGCCTGCTATTATAAATGACTTATATAGTCGGGATGCTGAGAATGCCAATCAACAGTATGAGCTCAGTGCACTAGCATGAAGTGGTATTATGTGCCAGGATATGACCAGTTGAATGCTCAGAGCCGTGATAGGAGGAGAGCATTGCCCTAGTTTCAGTCTGGTGTAATTATGTAATGCTTGAGTACCTGCAGCACCAGCGGCATGACAACTTCTCAATGTGAATCTGGGCAACGGAGAGCGCAGACAGCAACTGCACACCGCCACCCAATCCTTTTTACGTGGTATGCAACTTAATCTCATCTTGAGCTCGCTAGCTCTTTACTGACATTATGCACTCATTTGCTTATTTAGCATTCAATGGACACATTCAGCACTCTCTTATTCCATCCTTTCATCTCCTCTGTTTCTTTTTCCCGCATATTTCTCCATCAAACCTGTTTCCCCACTTCCTATTCCTCTCTCCGACCATCCCTCAATCCCAGCATCCTTCCTCTAACTGTCCATCCGTCTCTCTCCTCGTCTCTTTCTTCCTGTGTCCCCCCCATTTTTTTTCAGCTCTCCCGCTCCATTCCTAATGCCACATACCAAATGGAGGGTGACAGTATGCAGCTGTGGGTTTTTGTCCTCCAGACAGCATCTTAGAGGAAAGCTTAGCCCCCCCCCCCCCACACACACACACACACACACACAGGCGTACAGACGGACGGAGGGGTCGGCACCAACCTAAGTCTTTCATCTGTCGCTTGTATTATAGTTGTTAAGATGGAGTTGCGCTGTGTGGCGTGCAGACATAAAAGTCTTTGCAATGAAGGAAGATGACGTATCATAATGTAACAACACATTAAAGTCTCTTTTGTTTCTCTTGTTTCTTCTTCAGAGAGCAAAGCTCCATGCTGCCTTGCAGGAGAAAAATCATCTGAACCTTGAGCTGATCAACCACCACCTGAAGACGTCCAAGTATGACCAGGTATGGCACTCACACATGGCAGCGTACAAGCAAGGACTCACACGTAATGATGATCAGTGGTCAACCAGGCCATAATCAATGGTGAAATCTATTGTATATTTCACTTCAAGTGATATAGGGGATATGTAGCACATGCACACATGTCTTATAAATGGCTGTTACATCAGTCATATGTTGGAATCTGTAATCCATCTCTGCAGATCAATACACCTGCATCATGTTATCGTGTGTTACCTCTTCATGTTCTTTTATTGCCTCTTCACACAGGATGTATACATGTGCTATTAATGACATGTCTTCCATCTTATACACACACACACACACACATTTCCTCTCTTGCTACGTTTTCTCTCCCATTATTATTATTTCTCAGATTATTTTTATTTCCACCTTTAATAGACAGGACAGCTAGGTGAGAGAGAGGGGGGAAGACATGCAGGAAATCGTCACAGGTCGGACTCGAACCCTGGACCTCTGCGTCAAGGCATAAACCTCTATGTATATGTGCGCCTGCTCTACCAACTGAGCCAACCCGGCCACCCATTATTGTGTCTTTACTGGCACAGTCAGCCAGAGTCTCCCACTTCACACATGCATATACATAAACAGGCACACATACCCAGACGGAGACAGTCTGTGATGGTAGGCGATTAGCTATTCTGGCGCTAATATGTGACTTTCACAGAGGGGGCAGATTTGACACGTGTCCAGGGACTCGGCTCGGAGCTTTTGCTTCACCGTGCAATCTGTGCACCGACACGTTGGGCACAGAGATGAAACGGAAGTGGGGCAAAAGTGTGTCCAGTCCCTCCAGATGATACAGTATCAATGAGTGTGACTGGCTTGTAAGGGCAATCCTGGGCAAAGACATAGGCAGCATGTGGTGGACAGTGCATAGAGAGAAAATGAAGGGATGAAAGAGGGAAAAGAGACAGAATATGAGAGTGAAAAAGGAAGAAAAGAGAATTTGTCAGAAGTCAACTATTAACAATAAACTGTGGATATCTGACAAAAGGAAATATATATACTCATAATCACAGTATTTATCGTAGGGCTCGGATTGGACTCAATGTTCATGTTATTGTGTCCACCCCTGTACAGATTCGCCAATGGTGCGCCACGGTGTTGTGTGTTAACTTTGACAATGATTTCAATTTTTGAAGAAATACTTAAATATTACTGATTAAATAGGACAGCGAAGGACAGAATATTTATCTAATTTAGATTAGAATATTTATTTAAGGGAGACACTGAAATGCTAAAACATGGTTTTAGTACCAGACCACTGTTTTAATGTTCTGCTCCAGTCATGAATTACGCAATATAAATGAACTCCTTTCCTTTGCAACAGTCTAGTTCTATACACTTTGAGCAAGCTTATCTATTGTACACTCATCACTTTTGCTAGTTAATGAGATGATTGGTGTTTGGCTGAGGGATGGTTGTGCTCGATCCTATGAGGCCACCTTTAGAGGAACCAGCTTAGCTCAAGGCCTCTGACTGATGGAGAAACGAAAGGCAAAACGCTCAAGTCAGCGGCTCTGTCTCACCAAGGCTAAATTGAAATGTGCTGATTAATTTCTCTTCAGACTGTGAACTCCCAATCAACCCTCCAGCAAAAAAAAGAGAAAAGAACAGCCTCTATTCATAAATGCAGAAAGTAGGTCTACTGGCGGAACAAACCTCATAACAGTTGCATGCCTTTTTCCCTCTTAAACAAAAAACTGAATAGTGGGTACATTTTGAAGCTCTTTAAAGTGACTAAATGTAACTTTCAGTTTGTGTTGATTGTAGCGGCCGCTTTGGACAAAAGCGGTATCGTTTTTACCACACCTGCTGTCATAAAGGTCTTTTCTTTACAGTGCTGTATTACCCACTGTAGATTACCAAGTTAGTGTTTTTCTCAGACAGAAAATCATTCATTTACAATAAGAGAATACGTTACAGATGCATCGTTGCATTTTGAAGTGTTGCATACGGTAACTTAGCCTACTTTGGATGTATTGTGATTCATGAGCTAAACCTTGTAACGTTATCACTGTCTCTGTGTCACGAGCCAAAGCATTAAGAGTTTGTTGTAGCAACGAACGTAATAATAATATAGCACATTTCATGAAACCCACGGACGCTTAACACAAGCACAGGGGGACAAGGGAAAAGAAAATAGTAGGCCAACACAAACACGGATTGAAAATAAATAAAACCGGGCGCTAAATGGAAGCAGGACATAATTTATTGTAGGCTACTGACGTACAACCACATCGCGCGTTGTAAAGTTATTTTATGAATGAAATAGACATATTACATACCTGAGGGCCAATCCGGGAGGGGTTTTCAATCATTTACAATCCCATAACTGTCTCATCTGTTGAAAGCCAGACCGAGATTGACTCGGGTTTTCCGCCGAAATCTGTGACCCGTCAGAATGTGTTACTGTAGAGCTGGTCTACCTGCTGTAAATCATTTTGTGACTAAGCTGGCAAAATCGGACCCGGGCAAAGGCATTAATAAAAACTATATAAAAATAGCGTTCTTGTCACTGTTAGTCTCGTTTGCAGTTACAGGTCATTTATGATCATCAGATAAAAAAAAATACACAGTTTCAGTAACATTTCAAAGTTACATGTGGTAAATTTAAGTAAAAAAAAACAGGGAGGAAATTAAGGCATTTTCCTCATTTTCTATTTGCCTGTGTCTCCACTTTTTTTATGACCGTTTACATCCATGTTGCTAATAATCCTCTTAACCTCCTCTTGCTCTTTTTCTTTTATCTTGTCTCTCCCTCCCTTGCATCTGTTCACGTACTGTAGGTGCGATCAGACTATGACCAGCTGAGACAGAGCTTTGCTGTAGTGAGCCAGGAGAGAGACGTGGCCCAACAGCAGAGGAGCCAACTCCAAGGCAAAGTGGAAGACCTGGAACAGGTTCTAAAGGTGAGACGCTGCTGCATTTATGTTTGCCTTCATCCCATATACCCCGAAATACAAATATCGCTTAAGTCTTCTTTTAAAAACTCCAGCTCTTCATCTTTCTATTCACCCCTCTATTTCAGGGGTCTTCAATGTTTTTTTAAGCCAAGGACCCCTTAACTGAAAGAGAGACAGAGCAGGGACCCCCTACTACATATAGTGTATAAAATGAAGTTGTGTATTAAACTGAGCCTACAATAACGTGTAGGGTGGCCTAAAGCCTTTATACATACCTTTTTTGCTTAAAATACTAAGGTATTAAAATAGCCTTCAAATTGTTGGCATGATTTTATAAATCATGTTTTAATGTTAAAATATATATGTGGCACAGTAAATCCTATAAATCCTTGAATCTGTGGCTGGCCTTAGTGACTACTTTACCTATAAGCCAGTAAGCAGTGGGGATTTATATTTGCTAATAATATGTTGGATTCATGTTAAGACTTTTCAAAAATTAACAATAATTTGGAGGCCCCCCTATAATTGACTCTGAGGACCCCCAAGGGGTCCCAAACCCCCTGTTGAAGATCCCTGCTCTATTTCAGTGTCTCCTCCCTCCACCAGTATTCTTCTGTGCGTTTGTAATTTTATCCCTGCATTTTATATTCTTTACAAGTGACATGGTAGTATATATTTCCTATTTTCATTTTAAGTTTGATGAAGTTTTCATGTACATACAGTATCCTTTAACTTCTTCACATTTTGTCAAATCCTGTCCCTGATTTCTCACTAAATGACAACTCTGAATCCTGAGTCATCTTTACTGTAGTGCTGTGGTAGTTTTAGTTACAAACTCCATCTCCAAATACCTGTCAGTAAGAGTTTAACCTGAAGAAACTCTTGGATTACTTGATCTAAGGATTCCAATTTGCCATTTTTCATATATCCCCCAAGGAACAAGTTTCCTTTCTCGCCCCACATTTAATGATCTGCTGTTATGGATTCAATTATATAGATCAATCTAAATTTAGTTCAAGGATTGATTGTATACATCTGGAATAGTTTCTACCTCGTCTCTTCTGTTCTCTGGTGGAGAAGACCACTGAGCAATGTGTCTCACCCTAAATGTCTTACTGCTGAGTAGGCAAAGCGAAATAATTAGGAGACCCAAGCCTAAACCCTTTATCTTACTTTATCACCACTGGTTTTATTTGTCCACTTTTCACTGACATACTGTATATCTCACTACGTTTCTCCAGCATTCCCACCTGCACTCTTTCATCCCTCACTTCACTGGTTCTGTTCAGCTCACACCATTCATCAGATTTTGAGAGTTTTTTCTTCTGGATACATCCCCATCTCCCATGTTTGTTTTCTAAGAAAACTTTAGAAGGAAAAGTGATGCACCTCATGAGGTGAAGTGTCATCTGATTCACGGAGAGGCTCTTTTTTCATCGTGTTATGTTCTGCCAATAGTAATCAGACACAGTCTCACTGCGCCGTGAGAAGCACTCTCATTACAAATCCTCGCCTCCCTGCATCTCCTATCGATTGTCTGTTTGTCAGGATATTTGAGAGAGAAATGTGCCCATCTGAGGAAAACTGACCTGCTCTCTAATACAGCAAAGCAAGGTTTGTCACTTTCTCATTGTGTATTGATTATAAAGACAAAGAGACTATTTAGAGAAAATTACACAGGGTGATGTGGGTGGAGAAAGCAGAGATGGAGGAGACACAACATTTAAAAAAAAAAAATGGAAAAAGACAGACTTGATTTAAAAAACAAAAAAGGGTTATTCAGTCAAAAATAATGAGTCGCAGCACTGTCAATCTAGGTTTTAATCTGGTAACGAAATACTTATTGACGTAAATATTCTATGGGGGAATTACCACTTGAGTCAGCATGAGCACATCTTATTCTGGGCATTTCTATCATACAAAAAGTGTTAAGGGAAAGACAAATGCATAGTGGCTCTTCGATGATAAAATTGTCACTGAAGAGAACAATCTGTATAATTAAGCAGTGCTAGTAGTGGCTAGTGTAGCCTCGAGCTGCTAGCCACGAGCAGAGATGAGGAGTGAGCTACAGAGGTCTGGTAAAATCACTTTTTTCCTACTCCACAGCCCCAGATTACTTTCATTTCACAAAGCTGTAGTCTTCACTGAGGTTGCCTTAAGCGACATCACTTAAGACAATTCAAGATCAGACTTTGTGCAGCTCCTTCTGGAGCCACGAAAGGCTTAATACAACGTATGTTTCACATATACAGCAGTACTCCCCAAGGCCTGTAAATATACTTTAATTTATAAAATGGGTGAAGTTCCCCTTTAAGTCTGATAAGTCCAAATTCTTAGGTTTCAGGTCAAGATCTTTGTCTTGGTTGTGTTACACCCTAATGGCATTTTTTCAACACATTGTGCATCTCCTCTTGCATTGAGCCTTTAGTAGTCTAAGGGCTGGAGCTGCAGGCTTGTGTAAGACAGGTTGTTGGTTTAAAACCAGTCCGTTTCTGTTGTAACATGACATCACAGGGGGTTTGCTGAAAATGTAGGCGAGTGCATCAAGCCCTCCCTGAATATCCAAGAGTAAAAAAAAAAAAAAATAGTATTAGTTTTCACTAAGATTCCAGTGACAGCTGCTCAGCCAGCCCAGTCCTCCACAGCTTAGAACTTCTCCCTGATTATGCAAAGCAGTGGCTGCCTGCTCAGGACACCTCCAAGCCACCCCGGGAGGTAAAGAGGCTTTTCTTTTCTTTTTTTCTAGGGAGAGAGAACACAGA
Source organism: Perca fluviatilis (assembly GCF_010015445.1). Classification (NCBI taxonomy): domain Eukaryota; kingdom Metazoa; phylum Chordata; class Actinopteri; order Perciformes; family Percidae; genus Perca; species Perca fluviatilis. The sequence goes on along the minus strand of NC_053128.1, from coordinate 16,005,731 downwards.
GAGAGAAAACTGATGGATCTTTTAAAGCTGTCTTTTCTTCTTAAGCCCACAGAAACATCTTATGGCCTTAACTCTGTTTCTGCTAGATGTGGCAGCTGGTCGTGACTCCACGGATAGATGCTGTATAGTCATGACTCGGCTAATTTGGGAAAGGGTAGATTTAGGATCAGCGTGGGTGACCATGCGTAACAGCTTTGTCTGAGTCAGTTCGGAGTGTACACTGGGTTGCATCTGATAGACATACATTACAAACGATATGAAAAACTCACACTGAATGACACGCTTTACTTTACTTCCACAGTGAACTCAACGCTTGAGTGCTTTAGATTTCAAAATCTGACTTTAAAGGAATAGTTTGACATTTTGGGAAAACAAAAAGGTTTATTTGCTTTCTTGCCGAAAGGAGATACTGTCAAAAATCATCTCGAAATAACATCCTTCAACGTGTCCACATCCCCTCCCTCTCTCCGTTACTCTCCCAGCGTATGCACCAGGCTGTAGAGCTGAAGCAGCAGCTGCAGATAGAGCATGAACGAGCCTTGGTGGCCCTTCACACCAAGCAGAAGGAGATCAACCAACTGCAAAAGGTATGGCCATATGGATAAAGGCAAAAAATAGAAAATTGGTCATTGAAAGCTTATTTGTTTTTATGCTTTTGACGTAACCCTCCTTTGTCATTGATTTTGTGATAAGAGCGGAGATGAACCGAAGCTCCTTGTTCAGTAATTGATGTGTCAGTCCCATTGTGCTGAATCTCTGTTGTTGAATCACTGCTACTCTATCAGAAAATATGAAGACCTCCGAAAGCTGTCGTAACATTTTTGTTAGAAATGCAGTTCCAGCACCTTTCGTATTGTTTGATAGTGTGATGTAGAGCTCTCTGCTAAAAATGTTGCCTTTCTAGTTGTTGATAAATGTATACACCGTGTCAACATCTTCTTTTTCTAGATGTTGTATTCTGTCTGGTGCCTTTTTAAGATTGGCATATATTCTTACTCTGCTTAGAAAGTCATTAAATAAAACTGCAAATATCACAAGGGACACATGGAAAGTGTTTTTGATACATCTAATTCTAAGATGTTAAATTATCTGCATTACTGTTGACTTAGTCTGGCCCAAATTTGTTGCTCTCAAATAATGCAAGTACATTTCAAGTTAGGAGTTTGTGAATTCTGACCTCGTAGTCTCTTAAATACACTCGATCACCCTGATGTTCAACATCTGAGCCAACATTTATGTGTTAAATGAATAACTATTTAGTTTTAAACATTTTTATTTTACTGTTGCAGCCCTATTTACTGTGATTTTTTTACACACTGTGCAAAGATAAAACAAAAAACATTTCCAAAATGTTCTTATTTAAATGACTGATATGTAAATATTCTCAAAATACCCATAGGATTAGACCACTCAGGCTTTGATATGGTCGTAAACGAGCTGAATAGTGACTGCTTCCTCAGAAATCGGTGAGGTTTTTCAGTCGGTTGTCTCCGTGTACCTGCTTATTGTCCTGTATTTGCATTGGTGTCCGTTCAAAGAGAAACAATCAGTCAAACACAAATATACACACACAAAATACAAATATATCCAAGCAGAGGTTAAGTGTTTTGTTGTGCAATTACACAAAGAGGTGTTTACTGTTGAAAACTGTGCTTTTAGTTTTGCTACCAGCCTCTACTTGGACACTAACAAACCCCAAAATAAATCTCTTACTGCCCATCGGGAGTAGGCATCTCTTCTCGTACCAGTTCTGTGATCAACCAGGCAGCCTTTGCCAGGGATCTGGGTGGACAGTATGTCAGCCGTGTGCTGTCTATTGTACCTCATGGACTGTGATCACAGTGTCAGCTGCCACTGTGTGTTTGTGTGTTCTCTGCAAGCTCGTGTTCAAGCTGACCAAGAGCATGAGGAAGCAGTACACCTGTTAGAAGTCCAGTAAGATCAACAAACACAGATCTACCTCAGTGTTACCTTTCTGAATTATTGCTTAGCTCTTTTTTAAGCTGATAAAATAAAACTAAATAACCACAGGTTGTTTCACGTAGTATTAGACAGATGTGGAATTAAGGGGTACTACAATATCAACTCTCTAAAACAATGCATATCAAATCAATGTAGCTAAAAATTCAAATTCAAAATGAACAACACAAGCACTTTTAGGGAAAAGTAGTCTACCAAATGTCAGCTTACACACAGTAACATATTTATTAATCAAAATAAATGTACTTAAATTACTCTGGCTGGTTCATTAAGCCCTGCCCCCTTTAATTTGCGTTGCTAAGCCTGTCAAGCTTTCTGTTATATTACAACAATAATAAAGGAAGATATACCACTCCAAATATTCTGTCACTTTGAAACGTGTCCTTCGATTTCAGATAGAGCTGGGCAAAAGCAGGCTTCACATTTCTAGCCAGCAACCGTCAATTTTGCTGTCTTTGACAAATGACAACTTTTGCTGGCAGATTTCGTTCAGTCCATGTAGATGACATATTAATTTAAAAAACAGCATTTATCTATAAAGCTACTTAGTCCCAAATATTATACTCCCAAACAGTATAGTAAGTATGAAATGGAAAAATGTAAGATTAGACTGTTATTTCATCAAATATAACCCTGTTTGGAAGCTTAGTTTACCTACTTAAATAAGAGTAATGGCTTTTAGGATGAGATGAGGATTAACCAATGTGTGTATGTCAGGTAGCAAGTTTGGCTGGGTTTGCTGGAGGGTATACTTACCCCATATCCAGTAACATTAACCTAAACTCTGAGAGCATCCAGGACCAGTTTCAGCACAGTGGGGACATAAACAGTGGAGGAGCTAGTTGTGAATGAGGCTTTTGTTTTTTATCGCTAAACTAAGATTTGCTGTTCAGGGGAGGAATTTACTGAGTGGTCAATTATGTAAAGCCACTAAACTCCATGTGCTGATAAGAAGGAAAAAGGTATGAACAGGTGCAGCAACAACAACATATTAAAGAGATGCCAACCAAGGACAGACTGCACACGTCTACACAGCCCAAATAAGTGAGTCGACAATGAATGTATAGTGCAGGGGTGTCAAACATGCGGCCCGTGGGCTAGAACCGGCCGTCAAAATGTCCAATCAGGCCCAGTGGATGACTTTGCAAAGTGTGAAAATTGCAGGGAAGTAATTCATTCTAATTCCAAATTTACGACTTTAATCTCAGAGAATATTCAAGTTCTTTTTCTGTGAATTTATGTCTTTAATCTTAGAAATTCTGAGTTTTTTTCTCAGAATATTACCCCTCTCTCCCAGGTCCGTAACATAATTTTTTTTTCCTACAATGGTCTTAGAACGCTGTCGTTGCAGAAGCAACTTGCGTTTGCCAACATCAAGCTGAAACTCCGTGGCAGATAAAGTTTCGGATTTTTCTGGAGTGGTTTACTGGTCTGGCCCACTTGAGATCAAATTAGGGCTATGTGGTCCATGAAATAAAATTAGTTTGACACCCCTGGTATAGTGGCTTTTATGTTAAGCAAGATGAGGCAAACCAGGCCTAGGTTTAACCTGAACATGTGCAGAACCTATTGGGAAGAGTTCCACAAGCAATTTGATTTGTTTTGAATGTGAATGAGACACATACTGTAGGAACATTGTCAGGGTGCCGGCCGATGCCCTCCGCCCTGCAAAGGGCGGTGTGGCATACGTTATGGCTTGAAAATTAGAATTTCACAGACGGTACACTGGCCTCTTCCTGCCCAGAGGTAGTTGAGAACAAACACTGTAAAACTGTGTAGGTTTTTCAATACTCCACACCACTTTGTGACTCATACATCAGAGAATTAAAACAAACAGTAGCTCAGCTTCTGTGTGTGCAGGTAGATTTCCTACCGTCCCCTCTGTACTGTTGTTATAAAATATTACTCCAAACTTTCACAATAGTTGCAGACTTCCATTAATCCTGCAAACCAGGGTGACCTTGAATACTACATTTCCCTATGATCAAATCACTGACCTGCCGTGTTTCATCACAGTCTTTAAGATGCTTGTCACTGGCTCATCTACTCTAAATTATTTTCTCATTTCACTCCAAATCCTTTTGTCACGACAACAGGGTGCAGACTCCGTGAGTGTAGTTCAACTGAGGTCATGGTATTATCCATCTGAAGCACTTTAATACGATTTTACTGAGTTTGGCTCAGACAAACATTAAGAGTTTGGTCAGAGGATTGTAAACGCCACCGTCAAGGAGTTACTTCTCTTCTTGCAAATCCATTGAATAAATGTACAGTTTCTTTCACAGGCGTGTTTCTCGACACTAATGGGCAAACACACACTTCAACAGGAAGAAAAACATAGCCCGACTAGCCTGACAAGCCAGACCGACATCAAGATGTTGGGTCTGGGAACTCACCATTGACGGAGCTCAATCCGAGGGGCGGGATAAACGGTTGTCTTTCAAATTCCCTCTGCACGCAATAAGATAGCGCTACAACCAGGCAGAGCAACGAAGAAGGTAGCAAAGCTAGTTGATAGATTAAACTTTTGCCGTGTCCGGTCGGCAAAACTCCGAACACATCTTCCTTTTTTAAGAATGATTTCTGTGCCGTTCTTTGTTCTTTTCTCAAAGAAAAGCTTAACTCCAAGTCTTCCAGAAGACCACTGTTCCCAGCAGCAGCCATAAGCCCGCCCACCAACTCTATACACGATGTGATTTGCCTGACTTGAATCCGGTTTTTCCAGCTCGCAAGCCTAGACCCCCCTGGGTGCAAATAAAATTTGCTGCCGCTAGGGTGCGTCTAGATATCTAGGCTATAGCCCGATAGTCTGTAGGCTCAAACAAGCAAACAAAGCTCTTTATTCTGTGAAACCACAGTCCTCAATCACTTTGTGCTCAGAAGTTTCAGTTTGACAAACATAAATAATTAGTTTTTCTTTGTAGTTCATTTTACTTTTATTTCATATTGCTTATCGTTGCTGTCGGGTAAAAACCTATCATTAAAACTGTTGTTTTTAAGGAAATGAAAAAAGACTAATTTGAAAACATTTTATTGAGATATTTACCTCAGATGAAATTGCCTTGTCATATATCTGTAAAACCCACAAACAGATATAAAGGGTGACCAGTAGCATTGATCTATGAAAAAACATTAAAGTGACGAAATATGGAGAGACAAGGTTTTTGCCCAACAGTGACATTTTGTATATTTATCTGCACTGATAAATATATATTTAGCATTCCTCTTTTCCTAATTTGCATCGATCGCAATGGCATTTAGTGGTGTTTGGTTCCATCTCAAGTATGTTTTTTCTTTTAATTTTTCTTCTTTCTTTACTTTTTTTCTGTCTCCCTCCTTTGTTGTCTAAACAGAACAATATGGACAGAATGTTTCAGGTATTTATTTTTATCCCTGATTAGTTTCATGTGTGAATATTCAGCAAATCACTAAAGCTTTCAAAGCCTTTGGTGGATATTTTGTGCAAATTGAGAATCCATATGTGCGCTGAATGAGGTTGAGTACTATTATACTCACTGTACACCCCATCCATATTTTTCTCTGATATGATATCTATGATAATGTTTTTAATGTCTATACTGGAAGTGTTATAATCTTCTTAACTCTTTGCAGTACTCAGGCGTCGTTATCAGAGTTAAACAGTTATGTATCAGGGGCTGCAGCAGTGCAGATGACTCTACACTTCCCTATGCTTTGATTAGACTGCAGTGGTTTCAAACAACATGCTGCTATATGCTGAAAAATGGCTCTTTAGGGATCTGTTTCTAATTGGCTCTGTGTTTGATCAGCATTAATAGATGTAAAGTTGGCTCTTCTTCAGAGAATTCATATCTGAACATGACATGTGATAAAGTATGCTTTGTGTGTGTATTTTCCCTCATGTTTCACTCTTTACCTCCTGCTCTCTCTCTCTCTCTGTTTCTCTGTCTCTCTGTTTCTCTCTCTCTTCTCGGCCATAACCACCTCTCTCTGCTCTTTTCGTTGCCTATCACAGGTCAAGGTTCGTGACCTGGAGCAGAAATGCAGGTCACGGAGTGAGCACTACCACCAGCTGTCCAACGAGCTGCTGAATTTCCATTTGCAATCAGATACTGTGGACATCCTAAAAATTAATCCCGCTTCCACATCCCAGATCCTTCTCTCACCAGAGAAGAAACTCTCACAAGTCATCGTTGAATTTAAACCCCAGAAACAGACAGGTGGGTCAGTGGTCTCAGCTCAAAGCCAAACTTCACACATATTTCATTTTTTCACATTTTCTGCAATTCATTATCTTGATTATTGTTATTATTATAAGTAGTAATTGTGGCAGTAATGCTTATGGTCATGGTTTATAATGGTTTAATTGCGTTTTAGGTAGGCTCCAGGTTTTGACAAGGAAGAAAAAGGCGTTTAATGAGAAAAGACAGTGGCTGTTTTTTTCGAAACACCTACTATAGCAGTATGTACTGATTTGGCCAAAGTGTAGCGTGCAGTATGCAGTATGCAAACAAAAGCAATTGTGCCAAAATACCAACACCAAAAATACCCAGATGTTACACAAATTCTTTAAAAATCTCCAGTATGCGCCGGACCAGTCTACCTTGCCTACTGTGTCCCACAATGCAAAGCGCCGGAACAGTCACAACAACTTATTTACTTTCACTTTCTAACACCGGAAACCGGCTAAGCCTAGCCTAGCATACTGCAAAATAAATCAATTAAACAGTTTCATACGTCATACTACCAACGAACACAGTATGCAGTAGTAGTTTGTCGTTGTACGCAGTAGGTGGTTTCAAATACAAGCAATATGTTGTTGTCTGTTTCTGCTGCAATGATTTTGATACTTTCTTTTTTGAAACTGTCCATCAGGAGTCCGACAATGTTATAGAAGTGCAATGCTAAAATCGGTGGAGTACTTTTAATAATAAGAACATTTTACAAAGACTATCAAGGGTTAAGTGGTTCACTAACAGTGAGGTCTACCCATTCTTAAAAAAATAATAAAAATGAATGCACTCTAGACCATGTAGATAAAAGCATCCACCAAATTACATGTGATCAAAAGGCTTATGATCAGAACGAAATGAGAGTCCGAGGGATCTAATCGACCAGACGGCTCACACAACAGCTGGATCAGCTCACTCCTGACCAGAGGTGGACACCATTAGTGCAGATACTGCTTATTCATGATCAATATCTCGCCTAATTGATCACAGGCCTGATGTATGACATGAATGTGGTTTAACACATTAGTATTCCAACGACAAATAGTGCAACCTGCAGAGCCAGCAGATAGAGCCATATCAGCGATGTAGATTTATACCGTCTGGCACAGACCAGAGGTCTTTGAAGTGCTGGAAATCCTGTTTTATCTTTCTCTTCACTTGAAACAGAGGGGGGACTCACTGACGCTTTTGTGCTAATGCATAATATTACTCACTCACAAATCCACAAGAACCCACTGATACAGTGGACCCATGTTGTTGACTTACTTTAATTTCCTAAAGGAATTCAGCTGTTCACACTCGTTGACTGCAGTTTTCTATTTTGTATCTCCTGCGTTTTTCAAGTGTGTGTGTTTTTCTTCCCCCGAGGACCTCGATGTTTTTTAAGGACAAATGTGTTGCAGATGTGAGGTGTTGATGGGGGTGGAATAGCCTTTGCCATGAAGAGCGTTTGCTGTACACTCGCTTCAACAGGAGATCAATAACTGTACAATGAGCAGCAAATGGGTGCAGAAGAAATGACAGTTGCTCTTTATTTGCTATGGAAATCAATGTCTCCCAGGCGATGAGAGCGCGGCACACACGCCGCTACTGATCTCCCAGTTCTTGCCCTGCACACCACAGACTGGAAACAGAGAAAGACTGCTGTCTGTCAAATCCAGCACCGTGACAACAGACCGCCCCAGAAGCCCTCGACAGCGGAACCCCTCAGAGGTGGGTCTGAGTGACACCAACATCACATTAATGCATGTGTGACTTATCAAGATAGTTTTAAGTTTCCTCCGTTTTCAGCTTAAACCCGATTAGGTTGATTTATACAGCCATGTATTCAAACTTTAAGGGTAACTACCGTTTTTTTCAACCTGGACCCTATTTTCCTATTTTTGTGTGTGTAAGTAACTGATAGGAACAACAATCTTTGAAACTTATCCAGTATTAGGTGTGAACGCTGTAACCAGCAGCCACAGACTGAGCTGCAATGTAACCCTATGGGGCAAATGTGCATTATCAATTTGGTCCACTAAAAGTGCTTTTTTTGGCCAGTGAAAGGCTCAGATTAAGTGTCTGACAACATTACAGAAAGGATCCCTACAGAGATAAGCCTTTTTAAAACCTCTTCAAGACCTTTCTGTTTAACCAGAAACCGCTTTGAGGTCACTAGTGCTAAACCCAAGACTCTATTTACTTTTAGTGTGTATAGAGCCAACATATTATGTAAATCGAAATACGAAAGTTGTGATGGTTGGAAAATGGAAAGACGACCCAAAACAGCTTTTCATAGTTTTATTTTGTTTCTGTCGACCTTTGAATGAGGTGTATTTTACGATGCTAAAATAATATTTACATGGAGTCTGGTGGCTTTAGCGAACGCAATTTTGCGGATGTTTTTATGGTAAACAAAGGATCTTACTCTTTAACAGAAAGGCCGACCTCCTTAGAAATCCTTTCCATAATGCTGTCAGACACTTAGAATATTAATCTGAGCCTGTCAGTGGCAAAAACAACACTTTTGTGAACGTAAATACAAGCTGCACAATTGCCATATTAACTTACATTGTAGCTTGTTTCGCGGTCTCGCTTAACACTGGACCAATGTCAAAGATTGTTGTTCCCATCAGTAACTTAGACACAAAAACATGGGAAAATAGGGTCCAGGTTGAAAAAAAAAGTTAGTTACCCTTTAATAGCTTACTTTGCTTACTCTTGGATTGAATCTTAATTATGAGTAGGATGTTAATGACATTTGTTGGGGGTTCTGTTGTCAATCTATAGATGGAGGATGAGGCCAGCCCATCACCCAGGTCCAAGCCTCGCTACACTGGCCAGGTCCGCCTTTGCACTGCCCGATACAGGTGAATGAGATCAGCTTTAGGAATCTGTTGATTTTATTGCACATAATCAAAAATATACAAATGATTGGAAAAATAAAAGCTGCAGTTGTGAAAGCTAAAAAAACAAAAGAAGTGAACTTCTCCTTTCAGTTATAACCCTTATGATGGACCAAACGAGCATCCTGAGGCAGAACTCCCCCTTGTGGCTGGAAAATATCTGTACGTGTACGGAAACATGGATGATGACGGCTTCTATCAAGGTGAGAAGTGAAACAAGACTCCAAGATGACATGGGAAATTAATTGTCTTTATTAACTAGGCAAGTCAAGCTCCGGCAGGTACTTAACTGACAAATGACAAAGCAAATATTGCAGATCAGAGGTTTCAGTACAGCAGTCTTTGTTGCTTTTCAGGTCTGTGATTTAGGCCTGATTACCTGTCTGCTGCTGTAGCAGAGAACGCTTGACAGTCACAGCAAGCGTGTGCATCATCAAGTATTAATTATCTCACGATGAGACAAAATGCCAAGACGTGTGTGTCAGCTCACAGTTATCCCCCAATGAATTTCTTCTATTTACAGTGTTCTATTTGGCATCTAAATCCCCTCGACATCCTTTTAAAATGACCACGTCATATACTGTACTGTACATTATGGGTCTATAGATCTTGTATATGTACAATGACATGTATTGCAAGCTTACATCATAATCAAAAAGACTATAATGCTGATGCATTGCTACAAACGTGGCTCTTCTTAGGTTACATGACATTTACTCAGCATTTGTCACCCTCATACTGTTTATGTCACATCCCTGCTGGTTATTTTCACCCTGTGACCTGACCTCTTCATCATTGCAGTGTATCTGTATCTGGCTCATGTTGCCATGCCTTTTAAGACTGTGGGATATAAAATGCGTTATCGGTTTCCTGCCCAGAGACACCAGACCTAAATTAGCTTATAGCTAACTCTGGTACAGCTAAGAAGCTGTGCACTGTATAATAATAAATAAACAGTAAGTAGAATTCAAATAATTTAGCAGTTTTCTTTTGACTGATCCACCTTCAGTTTAGGCACAGATGATTGTGCTGTTGTTAAGCTGCTCTGATGTTGCTTTAAAAGCTTACATATTAAAGTTGTCAGAACAGAATCAACCAGCTGACATTCAACCTGTTTTTTCAGTTAGTCATTTTCCCAATAGGTGATTATTTTGGCTACACCTGTATGTAAGTATGCTCTGTGTCAGTGCACCAGTGTCACCAAGAAAAAAAAAATCCTGTTCACTTTTTTTTTTTTTACAACTGGTGATTGGAGTGATTTGCTGTCTAATCTCTTTAGAGTTATGAAGGCTTCTCCATCAGAGGCAATCCTAATCCTCCTGACTAGCAATCCTGCAGACATCGCAGCCTGCTACAGACACAGTAGTACTCAGCTGCAGTGATTCATTAGCTGTAGGCGGTGAGATTGCATAGCATAACATAGCCTTGTATTTACCACGCAAGATGAAGACTCGGGGCTTTAAACCAAGCTGTTGTCAAGATGGGACCTCGGTCCCTTTTAGGTTGATGACTAATCCAGCGAGGCTCAGCTAAATCATCAGCACACACAAACAACACACACACACACACACACACACACACACACACACACACAGATGGTCTTAAAGTGATGGTTCGGAGTAATTCACCCTAGGGTCCTTTGCACCATGACCTCGAGCCAAACACCCCCCCAGAAGCTTTTTTCACCTGGGTTGAACATTGGGAGAGTTAGCTAGAGTAGCGTTATCAGCTGAATAGCTTAGCGCAAGGGCTAATGGACCCACGTTTGTATCTCCTAAGTTACCCCACTAATAATGCCCGAAATGATACCAAACGTCTACAAGTAGTACAAATAGATTATGCTTTCATAAAACGATGGATTGGAAAGTTTGTAAGTACACCAGAAGTTTATGCAAATAACACTTGCCTGCTTGCTTCTGCTCTCTGCTGTTGTTGTTGCTGCTGTAAGACGAGTGTTTAGGGCCGTCTACAAATTACAACACCGAAAAGAGATGCAACAAAAATATTTTTTAATTTAACTTTTTTTTTAAAGTAAGTGCTGTAGTATAACTAGCAGTAGACAAGTAATAATTGAGGTAGGTTTGGAGACATTACCTTTATTTAATCATTAAATTAATAAATATTTTTGTTGTATCTCTTTTCGGTGTAGTAATTTGTAGACGGCCCTAAGCACTCGTCTAACTGCAGGTAGCAGCAGCAGCAGCAGCAACAGAGAGCTGAAGAGAGCAGGCAAGTGTTCATAAACTTCTGGTGTACTTACAAACTTTCCAATCCATCGTTTTATGAGAGCATAACCTATTTGTACTACTTGTAGACGTTTGGTATTATTTTGGGAATTATTAGTGGGGTAACTTACACGATACAAACGTGGGTCCATTAGCCCCTGCGCTAAGCTATTCAGCTGATAACGCTACTCTACGCTAACTCTACCAATGTTAGACCCAGGTGAAAAAAGCTTCTGGGGGTGTGTTTGGCTCGAGGTCATGGTGCAAAGGACCCTAGGGTGAATTACTCCGAACCATCACTTTAAGGTCTCCCAGGCCTCTGTGGAGAAAGGGATTGAAGGACAAGATGATAGTGAGATGTTTTTGAAGACAAACATCTTCCCTTTGGGAAAGAAACTACAGTGCACGTCTAAGCTGGTGTTTTTTCTGCAATGACCGCAGCATCTACGTACATGCTCAGAAATGTTCAAAAGCAGAGCAAAGCTAAAGTTCAAGTTCTTCGAAATGTTGAAATGTTTCCTAGTTCTGTGTTTACTGGAGAGAGTACTAAAGATAGCATCAGAGAAGCTGTGTTAAATCTTACATCTTAGGGAATAGTACATACTGTATGTTTACATATCTCCCACCTCTCACTCACTGACTCATTCCAACCCTGCAATGAAAGTAGCTCTCACTGATTATTAAGTGTATTCAAGTTACAGCTTTCCTTTTGTCTGTGTCTTGTAAGGAGGCATTAGTGAAACTTAATTTTAACATTTGCATTAGGCATCACTGAGGGACTGCTGTGCTTTCCTGTAAAGACGTTTTTTAAAGGGTAGCATTTTCAGGTAGTTGTCATTAGACTTTTTGTTCTTCAACATGAACAGGAAGAACGAGACACTATATCTGCCTCTCTATGTCTTTCTCTTTCACAGGGGAGCTGCTAGATGGCCAGCGAGGACTTGTTCCGTCCAACTTTGTGGAGTTTGTCCAGGACAAGGAAAAGCTAGCGATTCAGTCTGGGGAGGGAGGAGAAGACCTGGGCCCACTGGACCATATGCCCCTGGCCTTGATGGCAGTGGATGGAGGTGCCTCACAGGATGGTCTCCTGGGCTCATCTAATGCCTTGGTTCCCTGTAGCAATGGGACAGGGGGGCCCCTGGACCCTGAGGACCTGGCTGAAGACGTTGTGCCTTATCCCCGAAAGATCAACTTGATCAAGCAGCTGGCACGGAGCGTCATTGTGGCCTGGGAGCCTCCACTAGTGCCTTTGGGCTGGGGGAACATCTCTGGCTACAACGTGTTAGTAGACGGGGAGCTTCGTGCCAGTATAGCGTACGGTGGCCGGACCAAGTGTTTGCTGGAGAAGCTGGACCTGGACGGCTGTGTTCATCGCGTGTCGGTGCAGAGTGTCACGGACCGGGGCCTGTCAGACGAGCTGCGCTGCACCTTGCTGGTGGGAGCCAACGTGGTGGTGGCGCCGTGCGGCCTTCGGGTGGACGACATCCAGCGCGACACTGCCGAGCTCTCCTGGTTGCCTAGCAACAGTAACTATGGTCACACCGTGTTCTTGGACGGGGTAGAGCATGCAGTGGTAAAGCCAGGAAGGTATATACTACGCTTTATCAACCTGAAGCCCCTGACGGTGTACAAAGTGACGGTGGTGGCACAGCCGCACCAGGTGCCATGGCAACTGCCTCTGGAGCAGAGAGAGAGGAAAGAAGCCGGTGTGGAGTTCTGCACTCAGGCTGCAGGTCAGCAAAGCTCATTTCTATACATAGAGATACAGTATCAATAATATATGTAGAGCTCCATACCAGACAATTATCAGAATTTTTTTATGATTGCTCTTTACACAGTTTAAACAATGTTGGAGACAGATAGAGATGACAGACTGCTACTAGTCTACTGTTTATTTCAGTTTACTGTAATGACAGCTCAAATATGTAATGCCATATCAATGTCAAGGTTATTGTACTGTGCTGTAGAAGAGTACAGTACAGCATTGCCTTACCATGCCATTGTTGTGTATTGTATTTTGTCTAGGTCCACCACCATATTGCAGAACAGGTCAGAATGAAACATCAGTCCTGGGCTGGGTTTCCCAAATGTCTGAGCACTAAATGATTTTCTTCTATTGCAAACCAATGGGCAGAGATGACATTAGTGCCATGATACTTTTGGAAGAGGGCCATAGTCATGACACTGGGAATGATTATGACATATTGTTCAATATGAGCAATCAATGAAGGGATCTGGGCAACATGGCATTTATTGAACACAATGCGGTCATTTGTGTATCTATTGGAATTTAAATATATATATATATATATAAAAAAAAAAATTCAAATGCAATGTTGCCCAAGTTTGCTTACTGCACTGAGCACATCACTAATTACAGAGCAGTCACGCATCGCAAGATATGATCAGTTATTATTCAGATGAGTCATTTCCTCAGCATATAGCCTAGCCTGTAGGAACCAGTGCTATATAAAGCAGTGTCCCTCCACTGCTCACTGGAATGACCATTTTGTATGAGTGTGCATTTGCCTCTGCTTGAATGCAGTTGTGCATGTTTTATCCAGTGATCCAGGAGAGTGGAAGAGAAAGAATGGGCTGCAGTCAGTCTCTCTGGATTGTGTCCTGCATGCGGAGACAACAGCGCTTCTCTCAGGAGACCCAGAAGCCCACATTGTTTTATTTTACCTTCAATGTTTCTCCTCCCATAAAGAGTAGTATAGGGTTATAGGAATACACACATACTTGTTCATATTTGATTTTGTAAAAATACAACTACACTAAGAGAATTTCATGTTAAAACTCAGTTTGATTATGGAGTATCTTAGATTATGTTAGTGTTATTGTACTGTCATGATAACCTTATCATTTAGTTAAATGACATTTTATAAACACAGCACACAACTTTTGAATGTCCCCCACTGGCAATGTCACATTATCACAAGTATCCGCATGAACTGTGTTATATCTACAAAGTACAAATAAGATGTTGTGTCATTCTTTCACATATTGAAATATGCAGAAATAAATGAACCCAGTTTGTTGTTTCTTGAATCCTCACTCCCACCTCACCCCCCTCCCACTCCCTCCCCTATTGTATGTGGACATTTCTATGCATGTTGTGTGTGCCAATTTGTGCATTTGATGAATGCTTCACACCCTTTCCTTTTGTTTATATATTGGTGATATTAAAACAGTAAATATCTAACATAACGTTTTTAATTAAAAATAACAAATACCTGTTCTCTCACCTCCCAGGCCCTCCCCAGCCTCCCCAGGATGTACAGGTGCTCTGTGGGCAGGCTCCAGGCGTCCTACAGGTCCGCTGGAAGCCCCCCATCCTCTCTCCCATGGGCACATCCAATGGGGCAAATGTCGTTGGCTATGCAGTCTGCACTAAAGGACAGAGGGTGAGTTAGCAAGTGTTCGTATTACCGACCAAGACTACATCCTCTGTTTAAAGGTATGGTGAGGGGCTTATCTTGGCTTAAAGGCATCCCTCGTGGTCAGAGGGGAAATTAGGGACATTGTACAGTATCATGCATAGTACCACGGGACCGGTTTGTGGAGAATTCACAAGCATATTGGATCCATAATTTAAAGGCCCACATACAGTACACAGATACAGTATGTACGCCATTGTGTGAGTTGTTTAATCATATTTAATCCAGTTGAAACATGAGCACCTACATCACAGATGGGGTGGTAATAGCCTCTGTTTTGTGTTGAGCATTATGTCATCAGTGCCCTCAGCGCACACAGCAGTGCCACCTACTTGTGATTTATGTTCAGTGCAAGACTCTCAATCTGGGACCTGTGAACCTTTCGGAAAGGTCTCTCACTCCCTCTGGTGACTGCCAAAGTACATCAACACAGTATGTTGAAACTTTGACAGCACAATGTTTTCTGCCTTATAATGCGCTTCACATTCTTATAGCAAAATTGATAAATTGTGAGGGGGTTTTGCTCAAACAACAACAAAAAGAATACTTATCTTTTTTTAATCTTAGCGTTGGAGTCTTAGGGTGGCACTAAAGGAAAGAGTTGCGTCAGTTGTTAAAAAGAATCGTGCAGCTTCTGTTGACGTCACCTTTTAATTTTCTCGTTTAAATCCAGATAGCTGAGGTGTTGTTCCCAATGGCAGACTATGTTACTGTCGAGCTGACAAGGATTCAGTGCCTGGAGGCCAGGGAAGTCATCGTCAGGACGCTATCAGTACAGGGAGAATCCCAGGACTCCCAAGTTGCCGTCATTCCAAACAACCTCCTTGTGCCTCTACCTGCTCTGCCCCTGCCACCGCCAATGCACCCCCACGCAGGCCCCCCTCCGCACTCCCATGTTCAACCCCACCTCCAATCCCCTCACCATCCTCATGCCACACCCCAACTTCCCGCTCCACCCCATGCACACGGACAACCACTCCAACCCCATCCTCCTCACCCTCAACCCCATCCCAGAAATCCCCACCCAGGTGGACCCCCGCAACCCCAGCTTCGACCCCCACGTCCTCAGCCCCTACACCTTCAGCCTCACCCTTCCCAACAAGGTCCCAGGCCCCAGCACCAACTGCCTCTGCTACCCCACCCCCATCACCACCCTATACCTCAGAGACCAGTATGTGCCAGAGACCTGGATGCCAAAGAGCATGCGGCCCACCACGGGGGAGCTTTTCCTCCTGGCCAGCCTGGCTGGGACCCCACACGCTCTCCCTCTTCCCAGCCTCCTGTGCCCATGCAAGGCCACACCCTTGAGGCCCCTCCCCCTGCCAATCCACGCTCCCCCTCCCCCCAGAGGATTCTTCCACAGCCTCGAGGCACACTCATCCCGGACACGGTGGCCAAAGCCATCGCCCGAGAAGCAGCGCAAAGGGTGGCAGCAGAAAGTGGCAAGGTCTGATGATAATTTCTTTGACCGTCAGTATATGTACAACATAAAGACAGCAGATTGCAATGTCAAACTAGTACAAATGTAAATATCAAGTCAAAAATCAATAATGAAGTACCACTGGTACCCCCCTGTCTCTGTTACTCACTAACCTCACTTTTCATGCATGTTTTCAGGGGGACAGGAGGCAGGGCAAATACGGAGAGCAGGGTCGTTCATTTCACCAGCATCACTCTGATGAGGAAGAGGAAGACGAAGAAGGGTTTGCGGGCGGCCGTCGGAGAGGACCCTCAGTTGATGAGTTCCTCAGAGGCTCTGAGCTTGGGAGGCCGGTAAGAACAACATGATAAGTGATGGATCTTTTTACCTTCTTTAGTCCCAATGTGTTTTCGATGGAAAACCTCTTACATGTGTGTATGTTTGGACGTGTGTGTGCATGCATGTCTGGGTGGTTGCATGCATACACTCCTTTGACCGTGTCTCTGTCTGTGTTCATGTGCGTGTGTTTGCCCATCCATGTGCGTTTGGTGTGTGCATGTCTGTATGTATGTATGTGGACTTAAACAAATGCGTCTGTGTGTTTGTGTGTTTGTATGTGTGTGACTGTCAAAAGCCTCACTATGGTCACAATGAAGATTATCACAGCGAAAGCAGCCGGGGCTCTGACCTGTCTGACATCATTGAAGAGGATGAGGAGGAGCTGTACTCTGAGATGCAGCTGGAAGAGGGACGTCGACGCAACTCGCACAACACACCCAAGGTGCAGTTCTTTGCACTTATTCTAAACCCAAGAGTCATAACCACCCAAATTTATTATTATTTAGTGAACTGCACAGGCACAGATACTTCAATTGAGACTGCTGCCTTGACTTGCATTTGATGTGTTGTTAGTGTGTGTGCTGAGTTTAATTCAAATTCATAGAAAAAGGGAGAAAGAAATCAGCACCATGGAGAGAAACAGAGAGAGCCAGACTGGGTTTTAATGCTTTCAGGCAGCATATCAACATACCGGTACCGGAGCAGTTTGATCATCAGGTCTGGACCAAATTTTATATCAAAACTTGCTATTTTGCAAGGTGCAATCTTCTCTATTTAGCTATGTGATGAGATTATACTCGGTACATAGCAGCATCCTGTGGTGTATGATACCGGCTATTAGTAGGATCGGAGGTAGTCTCGTTGCCAGACCTTCCTCCACAGCACTCCGGAGGAAGGTCTAGCTAGTCCACACAGCATTCCGGGATGGGAGAAAAACGTGCTCTGGTTTATTGGCATTTCTTTAAACCAATCACAATCATCTTGGGCGGCGCTAAGCGACGGACACAATGACGAGGCCTCTGCAAAATAGCCTCGGGAAGGAACTTGTTTTGGTGGAACGTGTGTACGTTCAAAAGTTGTTGGAGGAGCAGTTCACCATAGTACTCATAAATCGGCCGGAGTTAAGAATGCCAACACTAAGAAAGCCGAAGGTGAGGGACATCTGGCGGAATTTCCGGCAGCACCTGAACAATCTCAGAAATGAAACGTTGTCGATATAGATCTGAGGTAACATGGAGCTGCGCCTTGCCGCCACCTGCTGGCACAGAATCAAAATACAGAACATCGTCGCAAAGCTGCAGAGAGCACCTTTAATATTTTCAGCTCTATGGAGAGAAATGAAGATAGACTGGGTGTGAGTGTGTTCAGCACCTTGGAGAAAGACACAGAGAGAGACTGGGTTTGAACAGTTTAGCGCTGTGAAGGGAGACTACACAGTAACATACGGTAGACAGTGCTTACGATATCTTTGACACCATTTTATTTTGATTTTTTTTTAACGTATGTTATCAGTATTCGCTTAATTTTGGAATGTTAACATTTCCCGTGGGCTTGTGTGTGTCTGAGTGTGTGTCTCTGTGTCTGTGTTTTAGTGTGCCTGCCTTTGAGTGCTGCATGATTTTGTTTACATACAATTTGTCAACGTGCATTTTTTTTTTCACATACTGTTTTTTCGAGTACATCCATTTGTCTGTGAGCAGCTCATGAATGTTTAATGTTTGCGAATTTCTTCTGTGGTTTATGTTAATTTCAGGCCAACACTACTGCTGGAGGCCGTCATGACCGGGAGACTGGGCGAAGAACTCATCATGGCGGTTCCCAGCCTCAGAGACGACCTCTGATGGTCCCCTCCATTGGTCAGTATGGGTGGGTGGCTGGAGAGAGCGGAGGGGAGTGTTTTTATTTTATTTTTTTTCGTGCCATAGAACAGAAGCATTTGTTGCTCTGTTAAAACCATCATGAGCTTCTCTGTGTCTCCAGATCACCACTATGTCTATAAAACATGCTCATGCCCTTCACTACCTGAACATAAGTTTGATTTTGCAGAGATTATTATGATGCAACAAGCTGACACTTTTCTTAAACCGCTGTACACAGTTGCACTACACACTGATACTCTGATGAAGAATCTGACAATCACGACAGTAGTTTTCTATACTTTCCTGTGTCTATGTGTTTTTACCTTGTTGTCTAAAGCAACAAAAAATCTTCAGTTAACCTTTTGGGAGGGGAATGTTGAGATTTGCATTGTAACCCCATTACCCTCTAACTGGTGTTTCCTGTAGAGGTAACCTCTGAGAATAACAGTGAAGGAAACCCCATCACCGAGGATGTTTACTATGGCAAAGTAGCTCGGCACAGGAAGTGGTCTTCCCGCAGGCACATGGGCGGCACCAGGTCTCCCCATGGTATGTGCCTGCAGTCCCGTTTCTACCACCACAGCATGGCAACAAAAATGCCACCAGCAACTGGCAAAAAAAAAAACAGCAAGACGTAGCTGTGGACACTTGCAAGTGCCTGTTTCTCTGTCTCAAATAATAATAGTTATTATTATGCTTACAGTTGAACAGCATGACTGCACTGCACTGAAATGGTGGACCCACTGGCAAGCCATACCTGTGGTCCAGGATGAACGTTTCCACAGTTGCAGATGATAAATGATTGATTGACTGCTCAGAGAATGCCTCACTCACTGCACTGAACTCCAGATGCCTGCTAAACCCCTTCCCTTTGTGGTACTACCACACTTTTAATGAGAGCATTCATGCATGAGATTTTAAAGAAATATAAGTGGTAGACATTAAAAAATGACTACACATTCACTGCTTTCTTTTTTTCTTTTTCTTTTTTTATAAAAATTTTTAAGTTTCTTGAGTACAGTATTAGTTGTTGGAAATGCAGTTATCCCTTATACTTTTTATTTTGCTAGTACCGCATAAATTCAATTACCAAACCTTCTGTAGCTTGGCATATGCTCACCCGGGAGCAATGCATTTCACATCATGCTTGTTTTTTAAAGCACCAAAATAAAGCTTTGGCCCAACAGTATCACACTTTAGTAGCTAGTACATTTTTCCAAATTTGAATATATATGACAGGCTTCCACAACTCTGCTTTAGACCTTTTGCAACTACAAGGGGTGGCAATGTGTGGGAAGTTTTTGATTTTTGCTTCAAATCACTTTCACTCAAATGTTTTTATATGAAGTGAAAATAGACATATGGAGTTGTATCTTTATTTTTCTTTAGGTTTCATGTAGCATGCATGTCTTGTGTGTTTCTGGTGTACATGAATCACACTCTGTCTGTGTATTGCACCATGGTTTGTCTTGCTTCTCATTTGTCTCACACTGCATTTTCAAACATCAAAATAGACAAAAGTGTGTGTGTGTGTGTGTGTGTGTGTGTGTGTGTGTGTGTGTGTGTGTGTGTGTGTGTGTGTGTGTGTGTGTGTGTAGTAGTAGTAGTAAATAGTGGACTGACCACAGATTTCTTCCTGCACGCTGATAGGCACAATTGTGGCTAGACAGAAAAATCTAATCTGTCATGCAATACAGCAAATCAATGAGACGTTTTGAGACAAAATTGATTCAAGCATGGCTAAGACATCATTATGTAAACATATGGACTTGCTCTTCATAGGAGTGTATATACTGTATGCAACAATTTATTCACCATATGATTTTCAAGTTTTGTTTCTGAGCCCTGAAATCTGTTCATTTTGTGACTGAACACCACAAACACAGGCTCACATTTTACAGAAGACAAACATAAAAACCATGTTTGCAAATATTAAATATTTCTACAAAGAAACAAAGTCTCCTCCAAAGTTCCTGTTTTGTGCGTTGGACCACATTCAGTGGTCGCTCGTTCTAGTGATGCAGGATGATGGAATGTGTTTGTCTTCAATGTGTTTAAGATGACTACAGGGATCGGGATCGCCGCTCTCCCACCTACTATGATGAGTCAGAGGCCGAGGAGTCTTTCCGGATCTTTGTGGCCCTCTTTGACTACGATCCTCTGTCCATGTCCCCCAACCCAGATGCAGCTGATGAGGAGCTGCCCTTCAAAGAGGGGCAGATCATTAGGGTGGGAGTTTACAATTAAGATTGGTCAGATACTTTGATGTACAGCATATGCTGTCTTCCTCTTTGCATCCAAACTATAAGGTTATAGTTGTTTGCTGCATTTTGGCCATGAACAAACACTGTAATACTGAAATTTGAAAATTGGTTGTCATAAATGGTTCTATAGCTTTCACTATTGCTTGTTGTTCGTGCAAGATTCATGTGTATAGCTGTCAGTAAAAAATGTTATCAAATTTAAGTCTTGAATCTCTATTTGTCCTTCAAACTCTATTTTACTGTACAATTAAAACACATTTTTGTAGCAGCTGACAAATTTGCGTCAGTGGTGCATCATAGTCATAACAAACATATATTTTTGTACAAATTGTTCTAGAATTGACCTTTATATAGGGTTTGCCATGTTCATCCGAAAATATAAAATACATATGCTAAATGCATTTAAAAAAAAACATGTAAATCACTGGCTCAGTTTTAAAGTGGGAGCGCTAAACGTCACTCTTTTACTCTCTTGTCTGGCAGGTGTACGGTGATAAAGATACGGATGGGTTTTACAGAGGAGAAGTGAGGGGCAGGATGGGGCTGATCCCCTGTAACATGGTCTCAGAGATCCGAGCGGAGGACGAGGAGACCATGGACCAGCTCATCAAACAGGGCTTTCTGCCACTCAGCACCCCTGTGGACAGAATAGGTAGGCCAACTACGCTGGTATCCTCACTCTCATGGCCAAGTTAGACACTTATGGAACTGCTTTAGAGTCAGTGGGGTTGAAAAGTGTGATTGTGAATCGAAGCACGAGATGAAATACTTTGTGTTAAACATGCCACCCATTATTGATTGCAGAGCAGAACAGAAGAGGCCTCCGTCGAGATCAGGCCTCGAGGAGGATGGTGGCTCTGTACGACTACGATCCCCGAGAGAGCTCCCCCAATGTTGATGTCGAGGTATCACTAACTGATAATGACTCCTCGCTGAACACACACACACACACACACACACACACACACTTACAGATCCAGGAAGTGCTATATCAGACGATAGCTACACGTATACACATTTTTATTTTTTATTTAAGATATAGGGATAGTATGTAGCATAAACCTATGCCACACACCACAGCGCTAATGTGCAATGCCTGTCCCTATAATAATAATAATTATATATATATATATATATAACATCACATTACATGTCATTTAGCTGATGCTTTTATCCAAAGCGACTTCCAATTAAGTGCTTTCAACCGTATATATAAATTATATATAATATATATATATATATATATATATATATGTGTATATGTGTGTATATATATATATATATATATATATATATATATATATATATATATAATGGTATAACAGATTAAGACATAGTGGTTATACTTGGATCACATTCCTTGTATACTTGGATCACATTCCTTGTATATCCCTTTCTGTATCTCCGTCTCCTGATAGGCTGAGCTGACCTTCTGTGCTGGTGACATCATGGCTGTGTTTGGAGATATTGATGAAGACGGATTCTATTACGTGAGTGCTGCTTGGCCATGTTTGCTTCTCTAATCAACATGTTATCTTTTGTTTAATCAGTACAAAACTGGACCAGCCATCCTTACTCTTTTGTTTTTATACAGACTAAATCATCAAGCTATAACATGCTCATTTTTAGAGGTGCTGGTGGTGGGCAGAATTTTTATTTTAAGGCAGAGCGAGGCGAGTTGTTTCTACATGACAGTGGTATCTTCTAAGCAAGAAAGTGAATATGCATATTTCCCAAATGCGGAACGTTGTACAGACCTTTCCTGGGTCTTACTGTAACAGCAATGTGTTAACTGTAGGTTCCCAATTTTTGCATAATGTGGGTGTCAAACAAAGCAGAAGTTTGGGAAGAATGATGGATCTGCAAATGAATCATTTTGAAACAGAGACATGAATGTAATAATAAAATGGTCCAGGGCGTGGCAGTGTAAATTAGTTTCACATGCTGATTTTGGAGAACAAAAAGAAAGATTTTCATAGAAAGTGACCCAATACATCCCTGAGGGGATTAAAAGAAATGATAGCCTAAACACTGCATATGCTGTATGACGTGTATGAAATGCATCAGGTTCAGACAGAAATGTCTCCTCTTCTCATTTCCGTTCCACAGGGTGAGATCAACGGCCACCGTGGTCTGGTTCCCTCTAACTTCCTGGAAGAAGTGCCTGATGACGTGGAGGTGTATCTGACCGATACTCCATCCCACTACCCCCAGGAAGAGGCTGCCAACCGGCCGCCTGCCAACTCTGCCGCCACCGTCTCAGAGGGCAAACGGGTACATCATCATCGCCGCTCTCAGCGCTAGGCCCTGTGTTCATCCATCCTCCGTCCTCTCTCTTGATTTCCGTCTCTCGCTTCCTCCACTTGCCGTCTGTGTGCTGTCCATTGTGTGTGTTTGTCCATGTGGTGACAGTGGTGACTCTATACAAACTAACAAGCCCTCCCCCTCCCCCCTCCCCGTTTGGAAAAGGGGACAAAAATCCAGTGTTAACACCTTTCTGAGTCTCAGAGAAAGGAAGAAGCAAAGCCTGACATGGACAGAGAGAGGATAGACTGTGGGAGCTCTGCGGGTAATTTATGCATGTAGCACTGGTTATGGAGGACTTGAAAAAGGCTCGACTCATTCCTTACACAAGATAATTTGGTACCTCTTTGCACTGGAACACAAAATCAAATGGTGGTTATTGTGTATAATAATAAGTGCTTTATTAACACATAACAATGGCTACCCAATGACACTGAAATAAAAAATTTGAGAGAAAACTTTAAAGATGAAAAAGAGAGCGAAGCATGCCTTTTTCAAACTTGATACATTTTATAATAACTTTCTTGGCTCGACTGCTGTATTTCCTTAAAGAGGCTTTGTTTCTTTATGTATATTGCACACACATCAAATCTATTTTTCAGTCCTGTTGACAGCGGATATGCCATGTTTGCTTTGAGCTCGAGAGACAAAACTAATCGCAGCACTGATACATCCATACTGTATTGTTACAAGAGAACAATAAAAGAAAACATTGGATATTAAAAACCTTCTTTTTTGCGCTCTGTGTTCATGTGTGTTGGTGGTGTTGTTGACGTTGTTTTCAGTTTGCATAGTGATGTGTGTTTTTTGTTTTGTTTTGTTTTTTTAGCGACGATAACTCTGCTGCCACATCTGATTTCTTTTTTGTTTTTCCTCACCCGCTTGGCAAAACAAAACAAACACACAGAAGAAGATTGTTCATTTCACACCATAAATGGCTCTGTCTGCCTTGTACAGTAAGTCAGCAACTTGAGATACCAAACTCGCGGCTCTAATGCGCACAGCTTGTGTGGTCACAGCAAAGGCTTTCAAATGCCAATTCACATTATGGACGCTCTTAAGCGTTTCTGTAACGCTCTTTTTTCACGGTGACGTAGCAGATCAGTAAAATGTGTCATTTCTCCTGGTTTAAAGGTTTCAAATATATACATATTTATTTCAAATTGTACAAATGTTTTAAATATTGGCCTCACAATACTGAATAGCAGCATTTTTGTCACCCAAAGGCGCTATATTTATGACAAATCACTGACAATTTGGACCAGGGTCTAAGAAAACTAGACTCTTCTAAATCTGAAAATTCATGATATCAAAATTCAAACTATATCATCTTACTGATGACGCAGACACATACCTTTTTATCCAGCTGCTGCATTAGATGAGAAGCCTGGTATCTACAGTTGTATCCCTGGGTGTTGTACTGTATACGACTGTACTGTATGTTTCCTCATGGCCTACTGATGGTGGACTTCTCCGGCTCTGTCTTGTGCTGATGTCGTGCTCAAAATTTGATGGCTTCTTCCTCAGTGTTTCTTTTACATATGTACAACTTGTGTGTGTGTGTGTGTGTGTGTGTGTGTGTGTATTTTATTTTACTAATTATTTATGAAAATATGATAGAAACGATAGATAGATAGATAGATAGATAGATAGATAGATAGATAGATAGATAGATAGATAGATAGATAGATAGATAGATGTGTTGTGATGTTTAGCTTTTAAAAAATCTGTATTAAATGCATGTTGTGCTGGACAGCCATGTGATACATGTGCCATTTAGTAATGTTAAAAGAGAAGAAAATAAGTTATGTCTTAACCCATGACCTAACCATCCATCACATTGAATAGAAATGAAAGTTTGAGATTTCCTGCTGATCAACAAACAGGGCCAAAATGTAACCTCCTTGCTGGAGGTATAAACAATGCATTTGAATTACAGGATAAAACCAATCAGACGTGTTTCTCAACAAATACAGTCAGGCAATTTGTTAATTATGTGTTCAGTGAGTGGCCCTCAGCTGTGTACAGGTTTCAGATCACAGAGAACTCACACTCTGAGGGCTGTACACTGCTTATTGAACAAAACATTTACACTGCCTTCTGCATTTAAAGTAGAGTTTGATAAAGAATCGAGACAGATATACAGATGGATGGACAGATGGACGGACAGATGGACGAACAGACAGACAGATGGAAAAATATAGAGAGAGACAGAAGGACGAATAGACAGACCGACAGACAGACAGAGGCCTAGTCTGCAGTGTAAAAGGCTTGCTTCTTTTGTAATACGCTGCCCCATGCCTCCACACCTCCCCAATCGCTTCTCTCCTCAGGTTACCACAGAAACCACCGACACGGTCGACAACGACGCCACACCTGTCCGAGCGCCGTCCCCGATTGTTCGGCCCCTCCTCCCAGGCACCATGAGACCCCTCAGTCCTGCGAGGGGCCCCCGCATCCCTCTGGAGTCCAGGGACCCCCGAGACCAAGATCTGGCAAACAAGAAGAAGAAAGGACTACTTTCCAAGGGGAAGAAGCTCCTGAAG
The DNA here is from genome assembly GCF_010015445.1 of Perca fluviatilis. Lineage (NCBI taxonomy): Eukaryota > Metazoa > Chordata > Actinopteri > Perciformes > Percidae > Perca > Perca fluviatilis. The sequence continues at coordinate 15,980,255 of NC_053128.1, read as the reverse complement.
AAACTCTCCCCTGTGAAATAAAAAAAAAAAGGCATACATGTACTATACGTATACGTACAGTATATGCCAGGCTCTGTATATTGCATCCATACAATCAACTCTGATCCAACAACACATGACAGAGAAGATGTGAGCTTTGTCTCCTGGACTGCCTGAGCCTATTTTAATATAACCAGTGATACAATTATTCATGTACGGTGATGGACACAAATCAATTATGTACAGTGCAGTGCCAAAATCAAGAGAGAGGTCACCTGCAGACACAATAACATACTACTGTGATGTATTTTAAATCAACGGATGACTAAAAAAACAACAAAAAAACTAGGATTTTCATGACAGTATTTTTCTGTTTTCTTTACTTACAGAAACTATTCATTTGTTTCAAGCAGGGTAGCTGTGAAAACAAAGCATCTGGTTACATCTTCTAATGGGCTTTTTTCTCAGCACAAAAACATCAATTTTGGTGGAGTATTGATGTCACTTCAAGGAAACGGAGACCTTACTTCCTCTATGAAGATCTCAAATAGACTACACTGTTATCGAGGCATTCTGTGAAGTAATGCTGGCTGCTAACACAAAGGCTTTATTCTGTGCAATATCATAGAGAGGCGGTAGCATATGTATGTGGGAAGAAAAGAAACATTTCCACTTGTACCTGTGATTTCAGCAGAGTGGAGTTTTTCTGTGATGAAAGGCATTTTAAAAAAAAAAAATAGAATAGCAGATTGGCAACAGGGCATTAACGTCAGAGACACCGGGCGAGCTCAGCTATCTCAGTGGCCTTTATTAAAACAATATGAGCGTGACATTCCTCGTTTGATTACAAGTTTGATTTACACTGGGTTTTTTTTGTTTCATGACGGGTTGCTTGTGCTTTGTCATTTTTTTTAATTAAATAAGAGCAGAAATGTGTGTCTGCGTCCTCGTTGTCAAACTGTCATGAAACGCCTAGTTCAAGACAAAACTTTGTGTCTGTCTTCCTATTGCACAAAGGTGGGTGTTTTAATTGGTAAAAGACATGTTTTGTGTGCCTGTGTGCCTGTGTGTGTGTGTGTGTGTGTGTGTGTGTGTGTGTGTGTGTGTGTGTGTGTGTGTGTGTGTGTGTGTGTGTGTGTGTGTAAGGCAGTATGTGATGCATTCATGTTTTGCACCTTTCATGTTTCTTGTTCACTTTTCTTTTCTTGAGGAGAGGCCATGCAGTTATTGGTCCTGTGGTTTAGTGATGTGCTGCTACCTCCATTGCCTGTGCACTGTTCAATTTTGTTGTCTCATGTTAAAAGGCCGTGAAAGCCTAATAGAAATTACAAATCAAAATGTCAAGGTGTGCATTGTTCACTGGTTATGTTTCATCAAACTGAGGTCTGTGGAGAGAAACACAAACTGATTTCACATTTCATATCTGGCTGCATTTATGTTCTACATGACTTGTACTTACAGTACTTAAGGACTATACCATTACAATTTAACATGTTCCACCTTTTCTGGTACAGAATAGAATTTGGACTTTTTTCCTTTCCTCTTGGATATTTTAACAATTTATGAAATAAGCACATGTAGTCAAAGCCTGAGTCTGCATGGAGACACTTATCAGTGATGTCAATTTTCTGTTTCTCCATTTAGTTTGTTGACTCACTGAATGACACCAACACACATATTTGCATTATGCCACTGAAAGACTTGCAATGGGAAATGTCATCAGATCAGTGGAAACTACTTGATATCCTGCAGACACACTGGCTGTCTATTAATTCAGTTTGTTATTCATTGTCAGTGTAAAAAGCTCCAAAATGTGTCTTGAATACAAGATGGATGAGTCTGCAGTGAGGAAATACTGAAATGTGAAAAAAAGTGTTTTAAGTGAATGACAGCATTTCACTTTCACTTTCCAAATTTAATTAGTTTTTGCTTGTTTGAAAGTTTTTGTTCTTCAATTTATTCAGTTCCAGACTGGAACTGAATAAATCGAAGAGTTCTCCCACAAGTCCTCCAAAACACACAACATGGGTTGTTTATTCCTTCCGACGACCAATAGGAGCGTTTCATAAATTAGCGCCCCCAACGGTGCCAGGAAATACAAGTCATATTTTAGTGTAGGACAGTCTGTTTAATGATAAACTTTATCCTACATTCAGCATTCATTTTCAACTTTCAGATATCCTTCTGCAGCCAGTAGTTCCAATTCAGCATATATTAACCTTTTTATTTTATTTTTTCTGCTTTTCACATCCAGGTAAATTGGAAAACCTTGAGCTTGGAGAGCAAACCAAATTCTAAATGAAAGAATGGAAGCCCTAAAATGCGCAACGCCCCCCCAAAAAAGAAAAAAAAGGGAAAACCTACCTCAGTTTTTGGCTTATTATAGCCATTGTATAAGAGTATAGAAATAATAAATTGGAATTTTCTTTTCTTTTTTTAAAGCAAAAAGTACCTTGGATTACTAAGAGGAATACTGTATCAACATTGCGGGTGCTGTGGAGGTGACTAAAAGTGCTCAAGAATTACTAACTGGAGGGATAGTATGTCTCATAGCTTTAATACTTAAAAAGCTCATCCTCTTTCTGTTTAGTTTTAAATATCTAGTAAATCCTATGTATCTCCAGTTGTCCTTTATGTCAAGTTGCACTTGAGGGTTCTCTCTCCTCATTATTTATTTATATTATTGATTATTGATTAAATGCAATGACTAGAGAGGGTTTGCCAAAATGGAATGTAAGAAAAGTTCGTCTGACAACCGGTTTACATGCTTTTGGTTCCAAAGCTGTTTATGTATGGTTTCTCATTCACAAATTCACAAAGTTGAATTACTGTAACATGGTGTCCCAAAACCAAATCATTCATTTGTGAATGGGAGTAGAGTGACTAAACGCTGTAGCTCTTTTGTACTTTGATCCATTTGTAGATAATTTATAAATGTTTCTACTTGATTTTACGACAGCCTTTTTGTTAGTGCACTGAGATTTCCTCTCCCTGTAACAGACTGCAAGCATTCTCCATAGTGTCCTTTGAAATCAGATGTATCAGTCCGCCGTATGTGCTTGCTTTGTGAATCAAAGTTTAAAAAAGAAAAAAAGAAAAAGAGACATCATTGGACAGTATTTATGGTGATTCATTATGTGTGGGTGTGCATGTGAAAAAATACAACTTTTATAACCAAATTAAATTTGATATTTAAAAAAAGAAATCCTTGTTTACATTAATTTGTGTAATGTTATACATTTTATCTGAAGGTCAAATATTGTATTTAATACAGCAGGAAGTATTCAACCCTGTGTGACTCTCACAATTTGACCTGACATTTATACAGAACAGATGTTACTAAGTGACTTTAATATTCTGCTCTTTAAGAGACCATCCTTTAACGATCAGTGTTCTAGATTTGGTAGCCAAGGGTCTGCATTCACACCTGAAAAGAAATTAGATTCCTTATATAAATCAACACAGTATTACATTATCATGATAATATTAAAGCTATATAATTAATTCATAAAAATTATTAAATGTCTCGCTATAGAATGTACAACTTTTCCAATCATATTTTCATATCCTGGACTGATGGACCTGACTGATGGCTTTCATAGACTTGGCTTATCTTTCATCATCACAGTGTCACACAATTTAATGACACATGATATTTAAAAAAAAAAATAGGATGGTAGACAGGTAGCGTCTGACATTAGCGCAAGATATGAAGTTCCACAGATATGAAGTCCTCTGATGGGCACATTTTAGTGACATAACCTGGGATTGTATATCAGGATCAATGTCCATCGCCAAGGTATCATGGCTTATTTTTTTATGGCTGCACCAAACAAAGCTACTCACAGACATCTGCAGAGCAATATACTTATCTTCTGCTCAGATGAATGAACCGAGGGACACGACTATTAGAGTCTCTTCAAGTAAAAGGCTTGTCAATAGAGACTGTGTCCTAATGGGTGCAGTAAAATGTATTTCAGAGGTTTCTCTGTGGAGTTGTTCGCAATTATGGCACTCGGTACACTCTGTAAGACTTCACGCCCTGAAAATAGATCGTACTTTCAGTAGCTTCGGTCACTGGTCAGGATGCTTAATTGCACATCAACTGTTTGTCTGATTTAATCATGACCCAATGTTGTAATTGGCTGCAACAAGTTGTTGTTTGGATGGAAAATCCCTACATTTTCCAACAGTCACAGTCCAACCTGTGGCCATTTGCTGCATGTCTTCCTCCTCTGTCCCCCCTTTTACTGTCTGCTGTCCTGTCTATTAAAGGCAAAAAAAGAAAATACCCAAGAAATTATCTTTGGAAAATTCTCTGTGAGCTTCACGCTCATCAACAAATGACAATATCAGGATGGCAGTGTTTTGTTGTAAGGTTGATTAGGACATGTATGACAAGTTATATGATTTGACACACAGATTTATGAAGTTTATTATACTACCAAGTGATTACCATTTTTATCTAAATGTAATATTTTCAGCACAATTTTAGATTTTAGAGGACTTTAATTTCGTCAATGCAACAAGAAGAGGAATTAGTGAAGTGCTGTTAAATGAGATCTGGGTATAACAGATGTTGCCTCTCATCCATGACTATTTTTGGACTGGAAGAGCCTGACAAGGCTCAGTCTTAAATCACATTTTAACAATTAGAGACTCAAAGTTCTCAGAGATCCAACAAAGATGCTCGGACGTGATTCATTTGTGTCATTTCAGAAGTTTGAAATAAGAAATAACACATCTAACTACTTCATAACTTCATCATCATCATCATCATTATTTCTCTCACTACAGTCCATTACAGAGAGGTAAAGGTTGTATATAAATTTACATGAAGGCAGGGAACATTCAAATGAGAGGCGAGCAGAATTGAAGTCAGTGTTGTGGGTGAATTATTGCTTCAAATCAAAAATGCAGAAAAACAAATAACCATCAAAACAACAGCCAAAAATACCGTACCATTCTTTTTTTCCCTCCCATTTCACTTGCGTGTGTACGACTGCCTGACCGGTCGCAGTTTAATGCTGTTACACTACAATCCTCAGGAGGGCAGCATTGCTTTCCAGTTGGGCAGTGACAGACTCTGATTGTGAGGACTGCCGTTTCACAATGAGGGATGTAATGTAGAAAGTGACAAACCTAAGTCCCATCATATTTAATTGTCTGATTTAACATTTGCTGATCACAGTTCAACACAGTCACACCAAGCACACAGACACGTCATAAAAAGTACGTAGGGCTGAACTTGAGAAAACGTCCTTCAGCCTGCTTCTCCGTTTTTATACCCTTCTCTACATGCATATTTGTTTTTACCATTTGCTTAATTTGAAGTCCGATTTAAAACAGAGAGAAGCTCAAAGACTGAGCGAATACTGCAGTGTTTCAGCGGTGTTACGCTGAAACACCCATTGTGCTCGGGAGTCGAGAGAGAAAGGAGATTGAATTTGTAAATCAATGAATATTTGTTTTGTTGCTTCTAATATATTTGCCCTATACTCTCCTCTCTCCCTGTTGTTCTCTCTCGTCTCCTCTCCCTCTCTCACTCCCCTCCCTTCCTTTTTTTTCCCTCCCCTATCCACCACCTCCGCTCGCTCTTGCCCTTATTTTCCCCTCGCTATCCAACGCATCTATATTGAGCTGTAAGTCTGCGGAGTCCCTGAGGGCCAATGGATGTTTTAAAATTCTTGCCAGTTGTAACCTCTCTATCACTCGCTTTCGTCCTGCCTGCCACGCCACCAGAGGGGGGTATAAGGAGACATCCGTCTTCCGCTGGCCTTTCTGAATATTTCACAAAGCCTCCGAGTGCCAGTTAAACACTCAACATCCATTTGACCCTTCTGCCCCAACATCACAGCAGGGATCTCGCAGGTAAAATATTTTAATTTGACTTTGATATACCGAGAGACGAGTTGGAGATTTCTTTTGAAGTCTCTGGGAACACTTTTTAAAACTTCCCTAGGCCCATTCAGTAGGTGTATAGTAAGGAAGTTAAGGGGGCATGCACATCCATTGCCTTGCATATAATAACTCTCTGCTTTCATTAAATATCTTATATATCCTTCTATGGATCCATACAGGGCCGAATCAATCAGCTTGAGGTCCCCGGGGCACAACTTACATTTGGGCCTCTATTTACCACCCTTTTCCCCCTACTTTGTTAACGTTGTGTATGTATTCTCTTATCGTTAATCTTAATGTATACATGAAGCATGTCAGCTTCATCATACCATAGTCCAACTAGTGCTCCCACGCTGGATTACCAACCACTCCCCAGGTTCATTTTCTGCCAGTTAGTTTGTGGCAATATAATTGAACACAGGTGAATTTATCGCCGTAATATGAAACATACTCATACTAATTATACTAACAAACATGGTGCTGGGATATGATCTGGGTTGTGTACAGTTAGTTTTACATAAATCTTTTTCAGCTATTTCTTAACAAAAAAAGCTAGATCAAACTGAGTAATTCACATGTGTGTCCATCCATTCCAACATCCCAGCGGGTGGTTTGAGGCAAGCCTCTTACCTGTCCCTCACGGTGCTCTGAGGGCAGGCTGCCCATGGGAGGATATACCACCTGGCCGGTAACTCATTTGAGACAACCTGCCAGGATGGAAAACTGATGTTTACGGCGCCCGTGCTCTGAGAAGAGCATTCATTCCTCTTCAGCGGAAGAATGTCAACGAAGAGAAGAAGCCAGGGGCACGGGCCTCGCCTTGGTGATTCATCTTTGGGTGCGACTGCTCGGCATGGGAGACGCTCAAAGGGCACAACTTGGCTGAAGAACCCTTAGAGCTTGAGCACCATGAGTGTTGAAAAGACTGCCTGGCTGGCTGGCTGCCCCCTGGCAGGCCGTAGTGCTAAGTGCTGTTACACAGGTGTAATGGCAGCTGTATGTTAAGAGACTGGACTCCAGCACTTCCTGGAGATCAGAGTAGAGAATACAGAAGCAGTTTGCAATGATTTACAATCACAGATCTTTATAAATGGTTTCAATTGTCTTGGGTATTCTTCAACCACCTTTTCTGTGATCATTCTGTTCATGTTCCCCCCTCCCATCGGATGCAGGATCAGCAGGATGACACAGAGATGAGTTGATCCAATCCTTTGACGGATTGATGAAAGTTTAGACAATAGGATTATTAAGATGGAACATTGCTGTAGTTCAATATCCATTAGTGAGCTGGAATTACTGTCAATAAAGTTTAATAGATCTACTAATCATATGATGAGCCCAGTGTGCACCGAAGAGGTCAGGTCACACATCACCTGGATGTCAACTTCCAGATATATGTAGACATGGTCAGGACGATCTGTTGAAGTTCAAACCAAGCATCAGGATGGGGAAGAAAGATCATTTAAGCGATATGAACAGTAACTCAAATAACCACTCGTTACAGCCGAGGGACGCAGAAGAGCATCCCTTAACACAGTGGTTCCCAACCTTTTTTCCTTGGCGCCCCCCCTACTCATGTCTAAGAAAAGCTGAGGCCCACCCCACCCCCAAAACCGAAGTTGAGGTAACTCTCGAGATAGAGCCCAACTTTCTTTTTTGATACAGAGCAGTTATCAGGACATTTACATTTCTCCGCCATGTTTCATTCATAAAATAGTGATGCCGTGGCAGGATGATAGCAGCTAGCAGCTGACCTGATGACAGCAAGGGTCCCAGGTTAAGAGGTCCTGGAGGTTTGGCCTACTAAGTAGCCTGCCTACAATTCTAAGCGAGAACAAAAATATCTAGTTTTCATACAGACTTTTGTATACATTATATATTCTAGTGTATTATCATAATTTGTTTAAGGTGCACTTTTTTTTTTTTTTTTACCTCAACCTCAAACCAGATAAACACTTGCGCCCCCCCTGTGATCTTTGCCACCCCCCTGACGGGTCCCCAGACCCCAGGTTGGGAACCACTTGCCTTAACACACAACATGTCGAACCTTGAAGCACATGGGCTACAGCAGCAGAAGACCACATCGGGTGCCACTCCTGTCAGCTTAGAACAGGGAACTGAGGCTACAATGTTCACCATCTTAGTTTAGTGTGTTAGCATGCTAACATTTGCTAATTAGCACTAAACACAGATATAGTTGCTGATGATGGGAATGCAATTATCTTAGGTATTTGGTCATATATCAAATTATTAGACAATTGAAATTTTGACCTGATGATTGTGCTAGAGGAAAAGTAAAGGGATCACCTAAGTGATTACAATTCATCCTGAGGGCGACATGAACATCTTCACCAGATTTCATGGCAAGCCATCCAATAGGCCTAGTTGTTGAGATCGTCTGGAAGAAAGTGGAGGATCAATCGACCGTCTGACCGACATTGCCATACCTAGAGTCACACTGCTAGTGGCTAAAAAAGAGTCAATTTCCTGAATTCTTGACTAAGTTCTGGCTCTGACCAGTTGTCACTGAGGTCATTTCTCCTGCTATCTAAATGTTTCAACGTCTTAATGAAGCACAACTTCCTGTTAAAATGTTGAAATGTACACATCTACATCGATTTACTTCTTCCTGACCAGTTTCTCACATTTCAAATGGCCTCCAAATACATTTGAGCCACCTGGCAGGTGCTTAATATCGAGTATTGGAGTCACACATGGTGCATCGGACCACCTCTCTGTCATCTTTAATAGCACCAGCAGCAGGTTGCATGTCTGGAACAACAACTGAGATCTGGAGACGTTCCCAGACTCAATAGTTGGTGGCCTCTGCCACTGACAGCTTTAATAATCACATCCAGCCAAAAACCACAGACAAACTGCTCAAATTAAAGCTTAGTGGCTTCAAAATGCAATGCATGTACTAATCCTGCATTGTAAACACTACAGCAATGTGTACAATAAAATCAAGTTCCTCTTCTGAGATAATACAAACTCCATTAGTTGTTTCAAAGTGTTATTGGCATTTAGAGATCCCTAAATATCTCTCTGAGGCACATATCAGCCTCTGCTGTCAGGAGAGTAACCTTGGCACTGGCGCCACCTTTCCATAAAACAGGCATTGAGGCAGTGGGCACAGTGGGTTTAGTTGGCAGCCATATTCTGCCAGTAAAGCACATTTGTTTCAGTGAACAGGTATTTAGTGGGATGTTGGGGAGTGAAGAAGTAAAGACTAGTCTGACCAAGCTCATTAAGGTGTCCTTTACTGTAAATCTGATGTCAGCCCTGATGTCTCCGTGCAGAATGGATGTCACCGTGCTTAAAGTGATGGTTCGGAGTAATTTCACCCTAGGGTCCTTTGCACCATGATCTCGAGCCAAACACCCCCCCAGAAGCTTTTTTCACCTGGGTCGAACATTGGGAGCGTTAGCGTAGCGTAGCGTTATCAGCTGAATAGCTTAGCGCAGAGGCTAATGGATCCGAAGTGTCTCTTAACATTACCCCACTAATAATGCCCGAAATGATACCAAACGTCTACAGTAGTACAAATAGGTTATGCACTCATAAAACGATGGATTGTAAAATTTGGAAGTACACCAGAAGTTTATGTAAATAACACTTGCCTGCTGGCTTCTGCTCTCTGCTGCTGCTGCTGCTGCTGCTGTTACTACCGGGCAGTAAGAGTGCTTAGGGACATCTACAAATTACAACACCGAAAAGAGATGCAACAAAAATATTTATTAATTTAATGATTAAATAAGGTAATGTCTCCAAACTTACCTCAATTATTACTTGTCTCCTGCTAGTTATACTACAGCACTTACTTTAAAAAATAAGTTAAATTAAAAATATTTTTGTTGCATCTCTTTTCGGTGTTGTAATTTGTAGATGTCCCTAAGCACTCGTCTTACAGCAACAACAACAACAGCAGAGAGCAGAAGCCAGCAGGCAAGTGTTACGCACATAACCTTCTGGTATACTTACAAACTTTACAATACATCGTTTTATGAGGACGATAACTCTAAATATACTAGTGTAGACCTTTGGTATCATTTCCGGCATTATTAGTGGGGTAATGTCAAGAGATCCATTAGCCTCTGCGCCCTAAGTCGCGCTAACGCTACTCTACGCTAACTCTCCCAATGTTAGACCCAGGTGAAAAAAGCTTCTGAAGTCATGTGCAAAGGACCCTAGGGTGAAATTACTCCGAACCATCACTTTAAACTGCACAACCCCTCCTTAGACACAAAACTACTCATGTTATTGTCTCCCAGGTTGTAGGGCCCATGGTAGTTTCGCTTTGCCAGACCATCCTCTACAGCGCTGCGTAAGAGGGTCTGGCGAGTCCACACAGCATTCCGGGATGGGAGAAAAAAGTAGTCTGGTTTATTGGCATTTCTTTAAACCAATCACAATTGTCAGGGGCGGCGCTATGCAACGCACGGAGCCGCTGCAAAATAGCCTCGGGAAGGAACTTGTTTTGGTGGAACGTGTACTTTCAAAAGTTGTTTTAGTTGTGGGTGAGAAAACTCTGATTGGACAGATAGTCCAGCTAGCTGTCTCAATTTACCCTGCAGAGATCTGAGGAGCAGTTAACCATAGTCCTCATAAATCCACAGGAGTTTAAAATTCCAACACAAAGAAAGTGGCGAAAAGATATGCATCCGGCGGAATTTCCTACGGCACCGGAGCAATCACGGAAGTGGAATATCAAGGATATAAACTAGGCACATGGCAACAAGACACCACGCTATTTCACTTCCGGCTTTGAACTCACACTGATGCTCAGTGTACCTCGTTATTATAAGCGTATGGAATTTTAGGTCAAGGCAGATCAAGTGATACATATAAAAAAAAATAATAATTAACCAGAGTGTTAAGAAATTAAATGTGGCCTGAAGGCCTGATGTAGCACAGAAAAAAAGTATTTCTACTTTATTTGAAGTGTGAACCCGACACATATGTGAGGTTGTCTCACATTGTTAAAAAACAACTTCATGTAGTTCAGCAGAACTCATACAGGACTAAAGTGGAGTTTGCATGAGTGTTTGCTGATCCTTACCATGTGGCCAAATGTATAGTGTGCTGTGACACCACGAGGCTTTAGCTAAAGTGCCTGCATCCATCTGCTCCATCCTACGCAGTATGATCCCATGTGATGCTGTGGACTGAGAATATGCAGCTGACAGCTGCTGGCAAAACCTACACTAAACTTTTTTTTTAACCCCTCAGAACCTCGCGATTAGAAGACCTTCTGAGTGTAATATGAACATCTAGGAATTTCTTAGAAGAACTTTAAATCAAGTAAAAAAAAAATTTAAAATAGTAAAAGTGCATAAATGTCAATGGGAACTTTTATGTTCCTATAAGGTCAATAATAATAATAATAATAATAATAATAAGATAATAATAATAATCATGATATGTTCCTGCATATAAAGTCGCCCTTCAGCCCAGAGTCACGTCCTCTAATTTGTTAAATCAACATTAACGTAACTCGTGGAGAAACCACTGATCCCTTTGACCTCATGTGCATTTAATTTGCTCGCAGCTCTTCCCCTACCGGCGATTGCCCACGTGGGTCCTGTTAATCTGACAGACTGCACATGTTGACTGATTTCTATCATGGGAATAGCCGTGCCTGTTGCTGTCCTGCCGTGCCAGCTCGAGCCGTGTGCTCCCGGAGGAAAACATCCCCCTCGTCATTCAGATGAACCAAAAGGACACATTTCACAACTATTCCAGATGCAACAAGACGAAGCTTTATGTCGATAAGGAAGTAAACCAACATTCTTTTTTTCACTTGATCCTGTACAGTCAGAGGAGGTAGCCTAACTTAACCGGACATCAGACAATGTAGTGATTTGCTTCCGGCTGCTTTCTTTCAACCGACTGCAGACAAGTCACCAAAGCTCACCTTTAGGTGCGCACCGGAGGGCGCAGCGCAGCAGAAACTGCTGAAACTTTGCTGAAATGATGATCAACCTTCCCCTCCGTTCATTGTTCCCAGTCGTCGCACTGGCTGTTCTTACAGCTGCTAAAGGTGAGGTTTATGACTGCTTTTAATGAACTCTTTCTGATGTTATTCATATGTGTGTGTATCTTTGAGCAGACCCACAGGAACGTCCTCAAAAGAAATGGGTTGGAAGTAGCCTGAAGGCTCCATTAATTAAGATGAAATGAGTATTTGCTCTTGCTTTGATGATGTAAACACACACACATTGGATTAACAAGATTTGCTTTATTGCTTTATTGCCTCCCTGGTGTAATCTCACATATGCACAGAATAGGACAGTATGCAGCTGTTTCCTTTGTAATGTATGCATAATGAGGAGGAGGTTTATGAGAAGGAGATTTAGTTGCAATGATGTGTTCAGGTGACCGGCTTTATAAGGCAGTAGGGTTGTGTTTTCCTATTTTTGCGTTTTTGTGGTTACTGTACTGCCCATGCTCTCTGTCCATTTCATTGTCCCTCTGTCTAAATGAAAGTGACCGCATGCTCTCCAGTGTGCATCCGGTCGCCTCATCTGTGGGATTATAGAGGCCTGAAGCCGTGGTTGCACAGCTGTTTCTCTGGTTGTTTAAAGATAACCTGCATTGGGAGCTATGAAGTCACAGTAAGCCGCCTGTCTCTCTGTGATACCGATATCATGCGAAAGACTGCTCTGGGAGATTGCTTGGGTTTATATCTGCACGATATCTGCGCGTGCATTTTTCATCATCATACATATGTGGGACTGCTGTATTTTTGTTTGTGCAGGATTCAGCGGTGCAGCTGTGCTGTTAATGCATTTCTAAGTGATAGAGTTCAGCCTTTGATATCTCCTCTGCATTGGGATTCATGAATATGCATGGAAGCCTTATCTTTCAGTCCAGTCCAGAGATTGAACTAACATTTATAATAGTAATTTAAATATTTCAAATAGTTTCTGTAATGTCACAAGTCAAGATACTTAGGGGATCCAGCCAGGACTTATCAAATTAATATCTGATCAATAAATAACATATTCACTGATGTACAGCTGTGCATATCAGCAGTGGACTAATTAAAAGAGCCTCAGATCAGAGGCTGCAACTAAAACAACTGTAATGTTATCACATTCATTTTACACACAAATCCATCTACACTTTTATTTTTAATGTTCGTTTCACAGAACATATATTACTCGCAATATGAGTGTGTGAACATTACTTCTAATAATCATCTAAGTAAGAACTACTGTATGTCCTTCCCCAGTCACTTTATGGTCACAGATGTTGCAGTTTTAAACCAGACTGAGGATAATTTCCCTCTGTGTTTTCTCCATTCCATTAACTGCTTTGACCTGCAGTATACACCTACAACTTGATATGCCACTTATTATGATGAGGATATATTTTTAACAAGATGGATTCACAAACCTGAGACAGTATCGGCCGGGCTATTACAGATGTAGAGTAGTAGTATGTCAAGTCTTCAACAGATGTCCAAAGTATACAGATCTCTCTCGCATGCTTGTTGGAGTAGAATACTGACAATAAAATAAACTACAGAGCACAAACATCTGCCAAAGAATACTTCTATAACTTCAACCCAAATTCAGCATTTATAAAAACTTAAAATGTATGTATTTATCCTGTAAAACGTGCTAGGATTTGGAATCATATCCCTTGATTATGAGGTTTTAACTATTAATTCCTTTATGGCTAAAAGCCAATAATCGTCTAAAAGTGGAAATCTCAGACCTGGATCAACACCAAAATCTAATTAGTTGATCCTTGGCCAGGGTGCTATTTAAAAAAAGGTCTGTTCATACAGTAGATAAATGTCATCTCCTTAGTGGAGATGATAAAGACTCCCATATAATGTCAGTTTATTTGAATAATTTAGACAATTACATTTTTGTTCTGATAGCCGCAGATAGACAGATTGGATCATCGTTACAGTATGTTTTATTTTCACTTTTGGTTTGCCATAAGCCCGAGACACACTAAGCCGATAATCAGCCGTCGGACAGTCTTGTCTTCTGTTCGGTGTGTTCCGTGCCGTCGTCCCTCCGAGGGACCGTCGGCCTTCATTTTGGCCGATTTTGACATGTTGAATCGGAAGGCGGGCACTGCCGGCAGTCGGATTCAAATGATCCATCTGATTGGTAGAGTGCTAACCCGGAAACGAGGAGCGGGATGAGCGTGACTAAAGTCTCTCAAAATTTGATGAAACTGCACGGCCTATTTCTCGCTTTAAATGTTTTCAGAAACACGTTTCGGTAATATGAGATCGTATTCTGAACAAGCATGACAGTCTGTCTTTGAATTTCCGGAGAAACCAGACCCATGTGTCGCGTTTGTCCAATCAGCTGCCGGTTTTCATTTTTGGGCGACAATACAGATTAGCGCCGCCTGCTATTATGGAGACGTATTACGTCTCGTTGCTTTGGTGTGTTCCAAGGCACTTTTTTGACCAATTCGGGGAGACTGATCAGTCCAACTGCCTTTTCTGCCGAGGGTCGGCCGTCTGGTCGGTGTGTCTGGGCCTTTAGTTGTGCAGATATCATGCAAATGCAACGTGTACCAGCCAATATCTACTTTGACCTTTTCATGTGAAACACTCTGAGGCATCAGTCTGATCTCTGGAATCTATAAGACTGTTTCCTGTGTGCTTTTCTGAATACTACATTTTTAATATCCACTCTGACATGTAAGGCTGACTGTATTTTCTTTTTTTTCATAGACGTTCTTTTGCCTTCAGAAAGAAAATGTATTTATATTTAGATGTATTCATGAAATATGGTTAGAAAATCATGAAAATAATTATATATTGCATGGAAAAGGAGATTCTGCTTTGCCTTACATTTGCCTTCAGATAAGTTATTTTTGTGAGGTACTTCAGCACGGAGGATGGCAAATAACCGAGTGTCTTTGGCAGGAGGAGGTGGGAGCTGTCACATACAGCATCCTGTTGGGACAAACAGTCACCACATGGAAGTTACAAGCAAGGCTTTGCCATTCCCCTTGTGGCATTGCATTAAAGTAGTACATGGAGAGCAGAAAAAAATCATTTCTATTGACAACTTTGGTGCACAAAATAGCACTTAAAGTTATACAATGCAGTATGCCTGTGTTTTAGTGCTAGAAATGATAACTACAATGGAGAACTTAATGTGTTTATTCCCTGAAATCAAGCCATTTAACACTAGTGTGTCATTTGGCTGAGCGTTTAATATACGACCTGTGGATTGAATATAATTGTTACCATCTGGTTACATTGTATGCAATAGAAATGACACGGTATGGTCTTTTCCCATCAATCCAACTACATTGAGCACCATCATTTGACTGTTAGATCAGCACTTCATAGAAGTTAATCGCTTTAGAGGAGTGTAGGTGGTTTGCTTAGGGTCATGTTAATAGTCTCTTCAACTTTCAGAGACAGGAATAGCCAGGGATTGCAGTCGCTTGAAAGGCAGTGTGAGGGAAAAAGTGCTGAGCATAAAACTGTTAAAAACATCCCTTTATGTTCTTCGTTACACAGCGGTTATGATGGTCCCAAAACTTAATGATCTTAATGTTGCAGTAATTACTTTTAGAGTTATTTTCACGTACATTTCACTTTCAAAAGTGCAGATCAATCCGTTTCCTAGCCCTAGTTTTAGGACTGGACACTCGCTCATCAAATGTCAATCCTTTTCATGACTAACCCTTCTCTCCTGTTTGTCTCAATTCTCACATTTCTTCACTACAAACACCTTGTGTGTTTTCCTTTGCTCTCCTTTTCTTTCAGTGCAGGAATCAATGAGCCATTGCCTTTGACCTGAGTCTCACCGCCCTTGGCTCTTCAAGATGACCTACCTGCCCTCACCAATTTTTCTCAATCCCTGTAGCACCAAACTCTTGTCCTCGACCCTTTGCCTGTTTCTCAAGCTGTGATCCTTTTGTCAACCCTTCACCTTCCTGCCATCCTCATCAAATGCTCTCAATTAAAGTAACTTGACTGGTTTTGTAAGTGGCAACTGCGTATCTTAATAGCAGATTTAAAACCTAATACTGAAATGTTGAGTTTAAACCGCGGTAGATTAGTTATTGCACTAATCCCTTTTTGTAAATTCTCATCTCCCAGTTGCTGAAAGTCAGAAGGTTTCTGTGGAAATTGGGACATCCTCCACCCCATCGGCAGTTTATCCCACCATCAACTTTCAGGTCCTCAATGTGGACCATGTGTTTCTGAGGCAGGACAGTCCAGAGCCATCAGGGAACTCCAGCCTGAAGTCTCAGACTTTTCTCATCACTGGTAAAGGCGCTGGACTCCTCCAGCCAGCTGTCAACGCTTCATACGGCCCCCTGACTGTGGATGCCCCGATTCCTCCAGACCTGCTCCTCAGTGGGCGCAGGATCCTGCCAGTCATTTTGGTCCGCCAGGTTCGTTCCTCATTCCCTTTTGTCAAGATTCTCTTCCACATGCCCACAGAAAGTGACATCACTGTTGGGCAAGAAAGGATGAGGTCTGGAGAAGATACGGCCAAGGCAAAGGATGGAGCCCACTGTGTGACGGCTTATGCCTTCTGGGAGACAAGGGAAGTTCGTGGGGCATGTCTGTTGTCTCCAGGTGGATTCTGTGTGGCACAGCTGAAGCCCGAACCTGCCTGGTTCAGCTCAGGCAGCCGATCAAGCAGCTCTAGCAGGGAAGCAGGAAGAACCGAAGGAATTAAAGGGCTTCAGGGGAATCTTGTGGAGGTTTACTTTCAGAGTCAGAGGAATCAGACAGGCCAGTGTACCCCGCAGGATAGTCTGCAGCGTGTAGGAGTGGGAAGAGGAAGAGACTCTGGGGGATCAGGGACCCCGATGAGGCGGATAGGAAGTGTCAATCTGCTCAGAACTCCACCAGGGAACCCCACCTTTTTTCGACTGAGGCTGGGAGGCGCCGTGGTGATCCAGACCTCTTCCAAGCCCCTGAAGGCCACAGATGTTGCGACTTTCTATGTCTTCCTTGCGAGCACATCTACCCTGGAAAATTTCACTCTGAGGTGAGAGATCTTCACTTTTTCTTTATCAGCTGTGACTTAAATCTTTTCTTTATCTGCACTTAAAGGAATTGTTTGACGTTGTGTAAAATAAGCTTTTTTACTTTCTTGCCATGTTCGACAAGCAGTTGTGGTTTTACAGGGGGTTATGGGCCAGACTTATTTTCTTGGCCTTGAGCAGAGACTTCTGGCAAGATTCAAGACCAAGACACAGTCCGGCACATAACCGGTTGTGTTTATAGTTTTTTTTTTTTTACAGAACTGAGACCAAGTAATGTCAAGGTAGTGGCCTTGACATTAAGTATTCAATGTATGTGCATAAACAAGGCCTTTTGCTTTCAAGTTTTAGTCAAGTAAAAATAATTTAATCAAGTCTCACAGCAGTCAAGATAAGCTCTGGTTCTCATTTTTCTGACTTAGGTCTCCACTCTCATGTCTACAGTTCTGATTCATTGCCATATTAAATGTTATGGATATTTTTAACAGTTGTGTATTATTCTGTAGAGGTTAGACCCATTTTTGGATACATTCTGCTGGTTGTTTTGCATGCATTGTGGTGAAGATGTTGTCAGATTTGGATAGCTAAGTAGCTAGTCTGTTATCCACAGATGTCAGTGCTATAGCCTCTACCTGCTGTTTTGGTAGAGAATAAACTAATATTACACTGAACCAGGATAACCACATTACACACTGTAGTATGTCAACAATATATTTTGGCCCTACATAACTAAATAAAGCTTTAAAATGTCATTCCCAGAAAACATAATTATTATTCAACTATGTTGATGAGTCTGCAGAAGAAGAAGAGTTCAGGAGTGACATAAAATGTAATTGTCACTAAGCCATATGAAGCAGAAAAAGAGACTGAACCCAAGTTAAATCACAACGTTGAACAGTATATTTGAGCATCTTCATGAAAGATGAGTGCTATGCATTTAAATGGTTACTTAAGGCACTTGAATACTGATAGGGCTCGCCATCAAGGCCATTCAATAAAATGCTTGAGCACCAACATGACTTGTGTTGTCTGCCAGTTTCACTGGCTTCATAAATTACGAACATGTTATATTCTGTCTACCTCAACTTCTCAGTTAGTGGGGGAGTTATGGAGAGCATTCTTCCATAAACAGGGAAATAATTGGCAAATTATTCACCGGTTTCCATATCTCAACATCCCACTAACATTTCAACAAGGTTCTCTGGGTATTTGACTTCATAAATAATGCATCTATTTAATGGAGCAGGAGAACAAATAACTAACATCTCCCTCACTCCTGTGGGTAAAAGTGAAGTTAATATAAAAGCAGCATTGTCGCACCGACACCCACAGCTCAATCTGTTTCAAAGTTTCTACTTGGTGCCAATTTTACTCCACTCAGTGATGTGAGTAAAATTGTTTGTATCACAATGCTTCACATCAGTAAAGTGTAGAGCCATCGCAGTGAGGTTTGCGTCTTTACTCATCTTAATGGTTTGTCTGAAGCGCAAGACAAATTATTCTCTAATCTGTGATTTAGTGATATCATGCTGCAAACAACATACCAACCCTGCAATCCCTCTGCAGCGGGATGCAGGCAAATAGAAAGAAATGTTCAGATATGTGTATTAATCCATAGGGCACATTGTTAAACCTGTGGCTGTGTGTCAGACAATCCATTGTCAAATATCAGATTTAGCATCCACAGACACAAACATGCCTGCACAGTGTGCACACACACACACCCATTGACCTGAATGAAGCTCTGCTAGCATTGTTGAAATTACTTGAATAATATTCGGTAGAGAGACGCTGACCCCTTATCATCTGCTGTTGTTTTGACTATTTGGAAGGATTTACAGCCTCTCCACCTGAAATCCCCCAAACTCTGACTCACTGACTGTACCGATTGAGTTCCTCCAGTCAGGTCAGTGATTTCAGTCCGTGTAGTTCTGACCTAGTGCAACATCCAGAATGAGATTGGACAAGAGGAGGGGACTGAGTCCAGCGGTTAAATCCAAGGGAAGGCTAGCTGTGAGGAGCTTGGCAAAGTGATTTATTCCTCCTGGGAGAAATCCTTGCTCTGCTTCACTCTTTGGCCCAAGATTGAGTCCACTCCAGCAGGGTTAGGCCAGATAATCTTCGGCACTGATTGAAAATGAATCAAGAGGTTAACCCTTTAGGGTAGAGATTTTCTGGGCTGACTGCCAGGATTAACTGTGTGTGTGTGTGTGTGTGTGTGTGTGTCTGTGTGTGTGTGTGTTGTCTGTGTGTGTGTGTGTTTGTGTGTGTGTGTCTTTGTGTGTGTCTGTGGATTGCAATGTCATCATACACACCTGTTAAGGGCACAGGCAGCTTGTAATATTCTATTTAAAAAAAATGTCATCACATGGAATTACGCACATTTCATCAGATTGAATATCAAATATTTTGTGGGCTCGCATTTAGGTAAAAAAGAACAGAAAAAGTCACAGTTCAACATCAAAAAGTGAAATATACAGTGTAGCAGAGAGAGAGACTGACTGACTGAGTTTGTCAAAACAGCAGTGGAGAGTTGTTCACTTTACCAGTCGATATCCATTCTGTCTCCCCGACCCGCGGTCATGAACTCTGGGTAGTGACTGACAAAGACAAAGAGCGAGGACAGAAGTGGCCAAAATGAGGTTTCTCCGCAGGGAGGCTCGCGTCTGCTTGTTGTCGAGAAGCTCAGTGATCCAGGAAGATTCTGGCATTGAGTTACTGCTCCGCCACACTCTGCAGGAGCCAGTTGAAGTGGTTCGTACCCCTGGGGAGGATGGTCGTCAGGTGCTGTTGTCACTGTGACGCTGAGAAGAAAATGAGTCAGTGGAAGCAAAAAATATATTTCAAACTTTGGGAGAATATTTATCGTGAGTTACAGTTGTCCTTAATTGAAACACATTTTAATTAACAAGTCATCGCCTCTTTTATAAAAGAAGAAATCAGAAAAATTAAGATTTATATGTATTATATTTTAAACATTCGTTCAAATTGTTAATGAAAATGTAATGTGGAGATTGATCCAGAAAATGGTCTTCTGAACAAGAATGTCCTCTTCCAAACCTTGTTGAATTGTGTGTGTGTGTGTGTGTGTGTGTGTGTGTGTGTGTGTGTGTGTGTGTGTGTGTGTGTGTGTGTGTGTGTGTGTGTGTGTGTGTGTGTGTGTGTGTGTGTGTGTGTGTGTGTGTGTGTGTGTGTGTGTGTGTGTGTGTGTGTGTGTGTGTGTGTGTTTGCATGCTGTGTTTTGTCTGTCAAACAGCTCTGACCTTGACCCTGTCTCAATGGTTATTGATCAGTCTGGTTGTGGTTTGATTACTAATCAGTATTTGTAGGTGTGTGTGCTGAAAACGAGGGCATGAATACTGGCGCTTATTCTTTCCGTCTGTCAGTTTTAATGTTCCTCAGCTATTTGAATACTGTTTTGTTGCTGAAATGGCAAACTACTGGTTGTTGAATGAGAAATAAAAAGACAGATTGATTGCTGTAAAATTACAGGTTGCCACTATAAACCATTACTGGGCAGCTAATATGTAAAAAAAAAGAAAAAAAAGAAAAAGAAGCGCTAAAATAATTGTCAAGTATATTATCTTCATTTCAAGGCTTCTTTTTTGGGTGTTATATTTATGAAATGTTTCACTATCAGGTCATGTAGTGGATGTGGTAGAGGGCCGCTGCTAGAAAGTAGAAAACTGACACTTCTAATAAATCCTGTTTGTGTCTCAGCATGCTGACGGCGGGAATAGAATTCGTGGTGGACATAATGAAAGTGTAGACTTTTACTGGGATCAACGGATGGGACAAATGACGGAGGTTTAATGGTATTGTGAGTGTGTTTGCTTTAGCTTTCATTTCGTTCCGACAATAAGCATACTCTCACCGCTGCGGTCTACCCACGTGGATGTCACACATCATCTCAAGATAGTTTCGGCGGCTGTAATCCAGCGGCGTTCACAGTTTGCAAACCTAATGCAACACCTTATTGAGGATGGGGTTTTTCAAATTATTCTCAGTGTGTATATCCTGCTGATAAAACCGCGGGAGCTGAGTGATGCTCTTGAGTGAGCATGAGCTGAATCCCCTCTGGAAGGTTTTCTAGCACCTCATTGAATCCCTGCCATGAGGAAATTGGCCTGTTGTGGGAACACGTGAGGCTCCCACCCTGTAGCTAGGTGTCTGTGTGAGTGCAGATTAGTGAATCATTGCATTTTAAACATGGATCAGAAGCGTTTCCTGTCCCTCGTATCACTTTTCAGCCTATGACTTAAATAACTGCTCTATGACCCTGTCTGACATTTGACGCAACGATTTAGCAGAAAGACACCTGCTTTACAAAGACAAAGGCTTGGTGATTGTTGGACCTCCAGGACTGTCTGCTGCATTCCCATTATTCCTAATAAGCGTTCTATCTCTCCGAGCAGAGTGATGCGTGTGTCTGAATCAGACATCTGATTAACTGATTCCCAGTTGTCCCCAAGGCTAATAGGAATAAATACCCCTGCTACTTCTCATGAGTCTGTCAGTGACTCGCCTCATTAGGCACATAAACGACTAAACACACAAACAAACACATACAAAACAAACCTACAAAAGATGCAAAGATGTTACCATGATTTACCAAAGCTTTCAGAAGACACACACAAGGCCATCATTCAAGTATTTCTGTTCAATGTAAGGGCATTATTATACAGTATTGTACCATGTCCTGTAGAGGTAATGAAACCTTTGTTGGTATTAAGAGTCAGAAATGCTACACAGAAACAAAGTACAGCACAAGTAGTTTTAGGGCCCTATTTTAACGATCTGAAACGCAAGTATGAAACGCAAAACGCAAGTAGCTTTGTGGGCGGATCTCCCGACGCAAATCTTAAATGGGTTGGTCTGAAGTAGCTAGGTGTGGTTTGGGCGTAACGTGAAAATAACCAATCAGAGCGTCATCTCACATTCCCTTTAAGAGCAGGCGCACTTGTTCCATGGCGGATTGCTATTATGACGGCGGATTTGCCTGGCGCACGCCAGCGGGAGCTGTCCGAGATGCGGCAAAGTAATAAATGCCCGTCTTGGCCGGGTGGCGATGTTGCTGCGGCCTCTCGGGCGCATCTCCTCAAGTCTGGAGAGGATTGCTGCACCCATGGAGCGTGGGCCTCCAAACGCACCACCTGCACCTGTTGTGCCCCTTCCTCCTCCCCCCACTCCATCTCCGTCCACCCGCTCCACCAGGAGCGTATCGCGCGTTACTCCCGGGCCAGATTCTGCCGGAGTGTCCAATCCTACCGTAGTTCAACATCACGTCTCCTTAAGTTCTCTAATATTTCCTCATTAATGTCATCAACATATCCATGATTCATGGAAATGTTGTGTAAAACACAACAAGCCACAAAGAATGCTGCGACTTTTTGAGGACTGTACTGTAAAGTGCCTCCTGTTCTATCCAAACGCATGAAGCGCATTTTCAGTAATATTTTTCTTTGTAATTATGTATGGTTTGCAAAAATGGGAACTGTTGCGTCCATTTAGATGAGAGAAGTGTATGCGCGTTGTGCACACGCTAAATTATGGCCAAGCATGCGCCCCTAAGATAGCATCTGAATAACACACTACTGACTTTAGACTAGCTTTGCCTGTCGCGTTGTCGTTTTAATTCTCTTTTTTTAGCTTCCTTGGCGACGCCGTTACATGTCCTAGAGAATTGGTGTGATCCTCCATCTTCAAAAGGCTTCCAAATCTGCCGGCGGTCACGAGTAATCTCCCGGCTGGCATTCTTCACGGTGCCACTGAGTGTAAAAGCGCGAAAGGCGGAGGTATGTCCCTCTTTGGCTAATGTGTTTTAAAGATGGAGGCGCAACATGCCTGCCGCAGTTCAAGCGACTCGCTCGTATGTATTCTGAATGATTCTGAATGGCAGATTCTACGCTTACGAGGATACTTTGATTAGTTGGTGGAAGTAATTACACATGAATGAGCAAATATTTGTGAAAGAACAAAGGTTTTGTTGCTACGAATCAACTAAAAAAAATGACACAATGTAGGTTTAAGGAGACATCTTCCTTAGAAAATATGGATAGTTGTGAGTAAAATTCACACTTTCCACCAACTGGATTATGTATTTACTTATGTATTTATAATGCAGGGCAGCAGTAAAAACGGGCCTGTCATTCAGTGGGGCGCGGCCCAGTGACTCAGCGCTTTGGGACATCGTAGTGGAGCCTGGCAGAGGAGCGACTCCCAACGCTGTCTCCGTTGTCTGCAAGAAGAAGGTTGCTGTTACCACAAAGCGGTAAGTCGTGTACTTTCTCCACAGATAAAAAAAACATCTTTATTTTTTGTCCCCTCCTATTGTCTCTACTTCTCTCTCGTGTTTTTCCAAAAATCTGCAGACCCGATTATGTGCAGTAGTTCTTCCTTAAGGACTGACTGACACATCCACAGACACATCATGTCTAACACTCAGCAGAATATTACAATGATCTTGCAGGAACAAGAACATTGTAAAACGGAAGGATTCAATCCAAAGCATCATCTAAACAGTTTAAAATAGTTATTTGTGTTATTTCTCAGTTCCCTGCTAAGTTTTGATTAGGATGCACCAAAGAGTTTAATGGGACACAGCGATGCTCAAAAATAACATGGATAAATGGGGCTTGCTGTTCGCAAAAAAACTTAGCTTACTGAGAGTCCCTTTGATTTTCTTTATATTTTCTTAAAATACTTAATAGTTCGTTATTACAGTGATTACTTTAAAAAAGAAAGGTGTGTCTGTCACCAGCCTTCCCGCCTGCACCCCACAGAAAAACACATATGCACACGAATACGCCTGTTTATGATACCTGATACAAAAATAAGTAAATGACTAAGTGAAAATGTACAGAAAGAAAGACAGAATGGCAAGAACAAATTGTAATTATGGGGAATTGGTTTTAAATAAATCATCTTCATATTTACTGTATATTCCTAATATCTTATACCGTCCCTTTTTCCTCTCTATGTTCATATAACTATGGAATCTGAAATATATTATCTCAATCTATAGCCTCAGTTTTTATTTGAGAATGTCTTTATTTCTTATCGTATCTGATATTAAATCAAATAGTTGGTTAATTGTTATCTTAAACACCAAATTCCAGAGCCCATTAATTATCATTTCCACTGTAGGATCACCGGTTTGATGTGACAAAAAAAATTGTAAATGAGAAATTTAAACGGCAGCAGTAAATAAATCCAAGTGCTGTTGGAAGGGCTTCTTCTCGTTGACTTAATAATAGTAAATTAATATTCATTTCGTGGCACTTTCCATGCCTGATGTACCTGATACACACCAGTTGACCACAAACGTTTTGCCTGATGCTGGTTGTGGCACGCCCCAGCAGCCACCTCTGCCCAGCAACCTCCCGCCCACACAGACACACACCATCCGCCGGCCGTCCGACCCACTTATCTGTAATCATCCATAATCACGGCTACGTTATCCAGGCTTAAGCGCTTGCACGTTCAGAAGGGGAGATTAGGAAGGAGAGATATTCCAAGTTGTGTCCCTTGTGCTGAGCTCCCACCAGGACACGCACACGCACACACACACTCGCACATGCACACACACACACACACACACACACACACACACACACACACACACACACACACACACACACACACACACCACTGTGCTTTGAAGTGATGATATGTCCAGGGGTTTAAAGTCCCCCCTCATAGCTGAATTTCCAGGAAATAGGGGCATTAACCCCTTCTTTGTTTCTCTGTCGCAGTATTTCCTGTGTTCCTCATTTCAGTCCATTTAAAATATGCCTGAGCCTATTTGATTTAAGAAAATACAGGAAGACAAGAAATTAAGTAGACATTTTAATTGGACTTAGTGTGGAACAAGTGAATTTTGCCCCAGACACGACTTCATGTTGTAAAGATATAAATACACAGATTAGACATTCACTTTAATTGACTATAATTCCACACAATATGTCAACAGAATTCCTTTTTTCTAGTTTTGTCTAATTGGTCATTTGACATATGGAGTTCAACCCTGGATCAATAACACTTTATGGAGGTTGTTAAAGAAATAGTTTGACATTTTGGAAAATGTATGTTTATTTGCTTTCTTGGCAAGAGTTAGATGAGAAGATTGATACACTCATGTTTGTACAGTAAATTTGAAGCTACAACAAGCAGCCGGTCAGCTTAGCTTAGCATAAAGACTGGAAATGGGGGGACTACAAAATGTGCAACCTACTATTAGTAGTTTTACGTTGCCAGGCTAGTGTTTTCCCGCTGTTTCCAGTCTTTAATGCTAAGCTAAGTTAGCAAGCTGTTGGCGGTAGATTCATACTTAGCGGAAAAACATGGGAAGGGAATAAGCGCGTTTCCCAAAATGTTGAACTTCTCCTTTTTAACTGCAAGGTTTGATAACATCTCATTCTGTATAGTGTGTCCAAGACTTGTTTTTATCTCTGTTGTGCTTCCTGGTATCCATTTCTTACTTGTCAGGTCTATTTGTGAGCTTGTCAGTGAAATGACTCAGCAGAAGTTTTGTCTTTGTGGAGCTAGAACTTAGTATCACTGACCCTCTGTGAGCAGCAGGAGCATCTCACTCTCAGAGATGGAGAAACATGGGAAAGCCTAATTCAACTCAGCTTGAATTGCGAGTGTGCTGCCTGGAGCATCAGCTGTAGTGTAACACTTAATTATAAATACTTTTTTAGATTTTAAAATATCAGCGGTCAGTCCTTTTTAATCTTTAACGACACAGTGAAAAGCTTATCGATGTACACAGGGCTAAAAGAAAACTCAGTCCTTGAGTTCCTTTTGATAGAGCGGGAATATTTCAATATGTTCAGTACGTTTGTGTCTGTCCTGGTTGCTGCTTTTCAATATTTGTGATGGTTTTGAATGGGAGTTTTAGCAATGTACTGCAGAGGTTCATTGTTTTGCTCCATGCAAAGTTTTGCTCCACTTCAAAGTGCCACAGCTCCATTCACATTTTGCTCTATTTTCCCTTTGATCTGTTCCTACTGGCAGGTATGCCTACACTCTCTCTGCAGCATCAAATAACATCACATGCCTTTTCTTTGACAATCCTTTGACCAGAATACTTGGCTCAAGTCTCTGCCAGCTCACTTAATCTTCCTCCCACACTCTCACCTTATTCATCCATCTGCTGATGGAATGAGACCTCTTGTGCATTGCCCTCACTTTTGGTTTAAACTCAAAACAGTTTGCTTTTTCACAAATTTAAGAGTTATTTCTGTAAATCTTTTTTTCATTTTCATAGGCAGTGTCTCTTTACAAATATTTACATTTACCCCCCTATGAACACAAGTACACAGCTCATCTGTCTCTTGACAACAGCGTTTTATACACAAAGTCAAATATGACAGCTTCCAGCGGTTTGATAACAAATATTCAGCAGGTTTCTATGGGATTTCTAACCAATTGAAATTACACCTGCTTGTGTTGGTTATTTCACTGCATCACTTCTTGTAATTTAACAGTGGACTGAACAAAATAATCCCCATCATGACACTAATTTAACTTTAGATGTTGTGCTAACACTCACCAATATAACCCTCCAAGTGAACACCACAGTTGAACTTATTTAGTGGTGATTGTGATCAAATGTGAACTGTATGTGGGCAGAAGCTAAGTCCTAGTTCATGTTTCATTACTCTCCACAATTAAACTCTCGAAACCCCTTCCATTTAGTTAAGTTTTATTATGTTTTTTTTCTTAATATATACAGTATAGCCATGATTTTTCTATATATATGTCTGAATTAATAGCACATGTGAAACTCGGAACAGCATGGCCTATATTTACAATACATATAATATAAGGCTCTACACTCAAACTTTTATTAGGAATATATATATATATATATATAAAAATGCATTATTATTATTATTATTATTAGTGCTACTGTTACCCTGTTTTACTATGTCTATTGTATTTTAAAATGTTATCTCTAAACAGGGGTCTTCTGGAAGTTTTGCAACTGGACTTTGTGCCAAAAGATGTTTCAGAGCAGGCTGAGAGTCAGACGATCTCCTGGCGCCTGGAGTTGCCAGGGAACATCAAGGATGTGGGCATAATGCGGATCTACACAACTCAGAGAGACTATGTGGGGCTGGCACCTCTGGTCATGGTGAGGACAATAGCTGTATTAATTTCTGTCCTATACATCTTTCTGCTTCCTACATATACATCTATTGTAGTCTTATTGATCCTGATGTTTGAGGAAGAAGGGGGCCCTATAAAGTATACGTTGGATAGGGAGGATTGGTTTATTGTAGACAGGCCTCACAGCAGGTCACTTGGTTTTGTCACAGGTGGAACATTACTGCGGGGCACGAAAGGGTGTCCCACTACCTCACTCAGCTTTAATGAAATCGGTTTGGTTCCTTGTCTCGATAAAAGACAGTTTCATCCATTCACACACACAACTTCCTGATGATTCCCATTACAGTGCCTTGCGAAAGTATTCGGCCCCCTTGAACGTTTCGACCTTTTGCCACATTTCAGGCCTCAAACATAAAGATATAAAAATGTAATTTTTTGTAAAGAATCAACAACAAGTGGGTCCCAATTATGAAGTGGAACGAAATTCATTGGCTATTTCAAACTTTTTTAACAAATAAAAAACTGAAAAAGTGGGCGTGCAAAATTATTCAGCCCCTTTACTTTCAGTGCAGCAAACTCTCTCCAGAAGTTCAGTGAGGATCTCTGAATGATCCAATGTTGACCTAAATGACTAATGATGATAAATAGAATCCAGCTGTGTGTAATCAAGTCTCCGTATAAATGCACATGGCTCCTCTTGATAGTCTCAGAGGTCCGTGTAAAGTGCAGAGAGCATCATGAAGAACAAGGAACACACCAGGCAGGTCCGGAGATACTGTTGTGGAGAAGTTTAAAGCCGGATTTGGATACAAAAAGATTTCCCAAGCTTTAAACATCCCAAGGAGCACTGTGCAAGCGATAATATTGAAATGGAAGGAGTATCAGACCACTACAAATCTACGAAGACCCGGCCGTCCCTCTAAACTTTCAGCTCATACAATGAGAAGACTGATCAGAGATGCAGCCAAGAGGCCCATGATCACTCTGGATGAACTGCAGAGATCTACAGCTGAGGCGGGAGACTCTGTCCATAGGACAACAATCAGTCGTATACTGCACAAATCTGGCCTTTATGGAAGAGTGGCAAGAAGAAAGCCATTTCTTAAAGATATCCATAAAAAGTGTCGTTTAAAGTTTGCCAAAAGCCACCTGGGAGACACACCAAACATGTGGAAGAAGGTGCTGTGGTCAGATGAAACCAAAATCGAACTTTTTGGCAACAATGCAAAACGTTATGTTTGGCGTAAAAGCAACACAGCTCATCACCCTGAACACACCATCCCCACTGTCAAACATGGTGGTGGCAGCATCATGGTTTGGGCCTGCTTTTCTTCAGCAGGGACAGGGAAGATGGTTAAAATTGATGGGAAGATGGATGGAGCCAAATACAGGACCATTCTGGAAGAAAACCTGATGGAGTCTGCAAAAGACCTGAGACTGGGACGGAGATTTGTCTTCCAACAAGACGATGATCCAAAACATAAAGCAAAATCTACAATGGAATGGTTCACAAATAAACATATCCAGGTGTTAGAATGGCCAAGTCAAAGTCCAGACCTGAATCCAATCGAGAATCTGTGGAAAGAACTGAAAACTGCTGTTCACAAACGCTCTCCATCCAACCTCACTGAGCTCGAGCTGTTTTGCAAGGAGGAATGGGCAAAAATGTCAGTCTATCGATGTGCAAAACTGATAGACATACCCCAAGCGACTTACAGCTGTAATCGCAGCAAAAGGTGGCGCTACAAAGTATTAACTTAAGGGGGCTGAATAATTTTGCACGCCCAATATTTCAGTTTTTTATTTGTTTAAAAGGTTTGAAATATCCAATAAATTTCGTTCCACTTCATGATTGTGTCCCACTTGTTGTTGATTCTTCACAAAAAATTACAGTTTTATATCTTTATGTTTGAGGCCTGAAATGTGGCAAAAGGTCGAAAAGTTCAAGGGGGCCGAATACTTTCGCAAGGCACTGTACATATAAAGAGTAAAAATGATCTGGCATGTATATCATAAATATGCAGTTTTGTTTCGTAATTTCACTTGTAAGAAAAGGTTAATAGTGCACAACTGTTTGTAAAGAAAAGTGCTACACTTGTTGGTCGTACTTGCACAGATGTTCTATGAGTTCTATCCACGTAATCATTTTCATATGATCTGTTCTGCCTGTCATAGCATACAAAAAAGAGCAAAAGTCTTTAGAAAATGATTTGTTTTGGCATTCAACTAACACACATAGTTAAAAACTCCTCACTAATGTGTATTCTGGTCTGACAGTATTTTTGTAGTTTTTCCTCCGTGTTAAATTATGTACTGCAGAGTTCGATAAGTTTCAGCTCACCTCTGCCTGTTTGCGAAAGACACACTGTGATCACAGTATTATCTATGATGCATTCATATTATTTCTATGCTTAGACCGATCCCCTGTTGCTATGTGTACTCCGAGACCTCTACATTTTTTGACAACCCACAGAAATTACAAGGTACAGTAGGTATATATCACTTTTTACAGGAGATTCAGAAGGCTATTTCATGGTGCAATAGTCAACGTGAATCAAGCATACATTGGGGAGCAAATATGTTTTATGACAGTCACATGGGGATTTTTCTCTTTTCATATAACGGTGGAGTGAATAGACTTATTTCATAAGTAGGCTTTGGCTCTTTTT
Source organism: Perca fluviatilis (assembly GCF_010015445.1). NCBI lineage: Eukaryota > Metazoa > Chordata > Actinopteri > Perciformes > Percidae > Perca > Perca fluviatilis. The sequence goes on along the minus strand of NC_053128.1, from coordinate 15,950,598 downwards.
ATTTAAAGTTGTTGTGCTTTATGTTTATAGCAGAACAAATTACTGTTACAAACCACTGCAGATGTAAATAAATAAAAGCTGCACAACAACCAGAAAATGTACATTTATTATATTAATTATGAAAGGAAAGTGAAGAAAGGGCAAGGTGGATGTTGCCTTACAGTAAAAAAAAGGCTGTTTGATTCTCTGACCTTTCTGCAAAGTGTGCATCTCCATCTCCCTTAACCCTATAAAGGAGTCAGCACTCACTGAATGAACAAGTAAGTAAAGGAATGAATACCAAGGCTTGCCACCGAGTGTAAATATAACACTGTTTTCAGAGAAGAAGCAGATTTAGAGCTGAGCTACTTGAGCTGAACTTGATCACTGCGAGCCAGATTACTGCGGAGCTTGCGGAAACATCAGACGTTGAGATTTCTCAGTGTGCCCCTGGCAGCACCGCAGAGCGCTGATATTGCTTTCTGATTTTGTGCTACCCCTGATCCAGTGGCTTATGTTTGGGTCAGTGTTGCAGTCAGAACTAGAGCATGTCCTTTTTGAAATGCGGTCAGCAGCTGTCAAGCCGACAGAATGTGAAGCTGCCGGGGAACATCTGCCGAGTGTTGCCTGATCCACAAGTATCAGGAGGAAAAAAAAAAACTTGCTGATCAACCAGAGCTCCTTACACACACACACACACACACACACACACACACACACACACACACACACACACACACACACACACACACACACACACACACACACACACACACACTGCCACTACCTATAATAGATTAAAAGACCTTATCAGAGATCTTGTAAACTGGAAATTAGTTATAAATCCATGTTGAAGGTTGAGGAGTTTTAAGTGTAAAAATGAATCTACATCAGGCTTGATGTATAAGCATTGACCACAAGGTGGTAAGATGGGCGTTTGAGTGTTGACCTACTATATAGATAATACAGCAGAGGATTTAGTTTCATCTAGGTGTGCAAGTTTGTATTTTTTAAGATGATTTTTTTGGGCATTTTTAGGCCTTTAATTCCACAGGACAGATGAAGACATGAAAGGGGAGGGGGAATGACATGCAGCAAAGGGCCGCAGGTTGGAGTCGAACCCGCGGCCGCTGCGTCGAGGAGTAAACCTCTATATATGTGCGCCTGCTCTACCAACTGAGCTAACCCGGCCAAGGTGTGAGAGTTTGTGAGAGACCGACATGTACTATATAGGTATCATCACAGAGAGATTTTTTTTAGCACATCTGTCCAGTTTGTATGTGGGCGTTGCGTAAGTGTGATTTAAACATATTAATGTTTTAATCTCAGTGTTTTTAACACCCTCTGCCTGTCACTCCTGGCCCATACGAATAGCGACGATTGTCAGCGATGGAGAAAGTATTCTTTCTATATCCTTTACTTAAAGCTGCAGGAGGTAGAAAGCAAAAAAACACCAGAATTTCAAGTAGAGTGGAAGCCTGCCTTCTTTAAAAAATATATGTTTTCACCCTTATAACTAAGCAGTATGCTAGTTTGGGTTTTAGAGACATGCTGCTATGTTTTGTAGTTACCCAGAGTAAATTTGATAATAAGGGATACTGACAATTAATTATTTCTGTCTGTGTGTAATTGTAAGTCATACTGAACATGCTGAATGATGAAAATGAACCTATAGCTTTGCTCAATTGCTGGGCGTCTATTTGATCAGGTAGCAGCTCCTAGGGAAGGTAATGTAGTATTAAACATTACATCCAAGACTGTTTACAGTAAGACTCTTATTGCTTACTATATCTGCTGCTGTGGAGTGAGGAGGATGAAGAAGAGGTGGACTGGATTTTTGATAAACTGAATTCCTTGTTGATTTTGAACATGTGGTGTAGTTAGAACAGCCATTCATCTTTCCCTATCTTTCATCTGACATCCAGCAATTAAACTAAACTAAACTAGGCTAATCTCAGTCTTAAAACTACTCTCATAAGTATATGAATGCATCCACAAGTGTGCCCTATTCTAATTATTTTGCCCTTCTTTCTGCACAGAACACCAATATCTTGAATACTGCTGTGCTGACGGGGAAAACGGTGTCGGTACCTGTGAAAACTCTGGCTGTGGAGGCCGATGGCTCAGTCATTGATGTGACCAACTACACCAACTGTAGGTCTACGGACGAGGATGTTCTCAGGGTAAGCCATTACAACCACAAACTTAATCAGCTTGGATTAAAATACTTACTGTAATCATTTCCATGTTGCACTATGGAACTAAAAGGGCATTAGAGAGTGCAGACTTTTGCCAAATGCACTATCTCACAATGTGAAAAATAATTTGTGTATTCGTGCGCCGCTCAAAAATGTAATGGGTCGTTACTGGCCCATGCTACATGTATCATTAGAATTGGGCTGGTAGTTTTACCATAATCCTGCTGACAAACAGACAAACAAACCAACAAACTGAACCGAGAACATAACCTCCTTACACAGGAAATATTTTATATATAAAATGTATAGTATTTGTGATCGGGCACGTTATACTGAATACATTGTTTTTGCACTGCCAGAATTGTGGGCATACACATATATACGTAAATGCATGTTCACAGTCCTTTCCTTTTATGGCAGCTATGTAACTGTCCAGTGTATCTCGCAAATATATATTATTTACAAGATTTTTCAATAAATGTTAAATGGGCTGCATTTACTGTATATAGCGCCTTTCTACCTTACCGGACAAAGTGTTTTACAATTTGACTCTCATTCACCCATTCACACACCCATTCATACAACGATGGTGGCGGAACTGCCAGGCAAGGCGCTGGTTGCCAGGTGAGCAAATTCAGTGTTATGCTCAAGGAAAATTTAACACAGGGACAAGAGGAGCAGGGGATTGAACCACCAACCTTGTGATTATCGGCCTGCGCTACATCCTGAGTAGTATGACTCAGTGGATGTAGACTGTGGGTAAAAGCTGCTGTTTTGGCCGGCATTCTCTTCCCCTTTTAGCTATCTCCGCTATTTATGGAATTTTGCAAGGGCACTGTTGCTGCATCCAGGGCTTAGTGCTGCCCAAGACGATTCTGATTGGTTTACAGAAATACAAACAAGCCAGAGCATTTTTCCCCTATAGCAGAGCAATGTTGAATAAAGGTGCTTCCAGACCTTTTTCTAGCACTGTGGAGGTCTGTGGAGGTCTGGCTATACAAGACTACCTCCTGAGCCACATCCATCCCAGTAGAGTTTCGCCTTTGTGCCACCCAACAAGTTAATCTTAAATGTGTACGCACCCTCTACAGTATGCATAGATAATATATAATCCACTGAATGCATGTCAAACTAATGGAAAAATAACTTTTTTATACACAAAAAACATTTGCAGCCTTTGTTTCTCCTATATTACATTTCAATATGAACTGAATATATCATTCAGGCCTAGTTTGCATAGAAAAACAAGATGCATTCTGGTGTATATAACTCTTAAAACATCCACTGTTACTGTGCCATCATATTTGTGTGTGTGTGTGTGTGTGTGTGTGTGTGTGTGTGTGTGTGTGTGTGTGTGTGTGTGTGTGTGTGTGTGTGTGTGTGTGTGTGTGTGTGTGTGTGTGTGTGTGTGTGTGTGTGTGTGTGTGTGTGTGTGTGTGTGTGGATAAAAGCAGCCTCTTCCATATGGCATTAGAGATTGAGCTCCTGATCCAAGCACTCAGTCCATAAGCACAGTGATTTGACCTTTTGTGTAATGTATCCATGTTATTGGGACAGTAGAAACAGAGAGAGGAAGAAAAGGAATTATATTATATTCCATGAGACGGCAGGGCAGCCAATGGCTTTGTGAGTGTGAGGCGGTGTGCTTAGTGTAGTAAGCTTAAGAGAGTGCGAAAGAGCCCAAAAGAGGGAGCCTGTGTTTGTAATGATTTTCAGTAGAGGAACTTAATCCAGTTATTTTTGTGTCTCTGAATGGTCACTTCCTGCAGTCACTGACCCTTTTCAGAGCAATGTCACTGACCAGTATAATCAGGTCTTTTAAAGTATAACTGCTACAAGGGTGAATTTCTATAAGGGATTGATTTACATACAGTACACATACTCTTAGATTTAACTAACATAACATCGGTTGTGTGTACATGGAAAGAACAAGAATAGTTGTGTGGTTGCATGTTTGACCTCTTTTAAGCAACATATTGATTTTTTTTTGCAGTGGAACAAGCTGACATATTAACATGTTATCGTATTATAAAATCGTTATTTGGAACAAGCAAACAGTTGCCTGTTTGCACAGTCAGCAGATGCACTGCAACATTAACATTCATTTAGAGTTGTGTTTCTGGCCAACTGTTGATTAGAAGTTCAATAACCACTCTCCGTTTGGTCTGATTTGGTCTCCACCAACTCCTGAACCAGCTAGTTAGTAACTTTGTTAGTTAGACGCTAAGAAGTTCCATAATTACAGTCATTCGACCAATATTTTAATATATTGATTGTTGCATCTTTAATCATGTTTACTTTTTCACTTTTTCACTTTTATTGACCATTAAGAATACATCCTATAACATTTTATATAGGGGTATATACAGCTGTATATATACTGTTCAAACCCAACTTGGAAAAACTTGTTTTAGACACTTTGCTCTTCATTTCTTTTGAAGATTTGAAAACATTGAGGGCTTTAAATGTTACTTTTCTTAATGAGTAACCACGGTTTTCTGTGTGTACTGTATGTACTGTAAGTATGTATGTATTGTTGTGAATGTCTGTGTGTGTTGTCCATGCTCATACTATATATACTTTCTTGTGTGCAGGTCTTACTTGAAAAAGATATCTTGATCTCAATGAGATTACTTAAATACATGATAAATGCATTGCCATGAAAACCTTAAATGCAGATTGATTTGAAAAGTTTTCACTGTGCTTAAATTGTATCAAAGTTTCACAAATCTGCTTATAGATTTTCAAAATGAACAGAAATGAACCGAAAACAATGGAAGACAAAACATTCAGATTTCTAAAAATACATTTGCAAAATGGGTAGCTGTATGGATAATTGAAACATGCAAAACCACAGGTACTGGTATTTTAAAATACAACATTCTCAAGGCTCACAACAAGTGCATGTAGACCAAAGAGTAAAGAAGGAAGTGCTAAAGTAATGCCAAAGGAACATTTTAAATAGCAGGATAAATAAGGATTTTTTTTATTTCTGATCGTGTTGATTTTTATCAACATGTCTCATTGCTGAGCTGAAAAAAAAAATCCACATAATTTAAGTGCTTATAAAGTTAATGTGTTTCGTCCATCGACCCATCTAAAGTACATGTACAGTAATTGCACTGGAGACATTAGAGACTTTGGTCTGGACCAGTCAGCATGATGGGAAAAGGTCTTCACAGACTGGTCTCCATTAACATTTCCACAGGAGTTCAAGTTGACTTACCTTGGACGTCATTCCTCCCTCTGCCTCCTCACTTTTTTCCGCCTCCCTCTTTTCACCTCCCTCTCTCCTGTGCTACACGCTACTCTCCAGTCTGGTACCCTACAATTACCGCTATGGAGCCACTGGTTTGTTAAGATAAGTGAGGTGGCAGTGGAGATAGGCCTCCAATCTGAAATAAACCAACTGCTGTGTCTCACCTCATTGCTCTCACTGGTGGGGGACCGCAACGCTCCCGCCTACCACACAGCACTACAGGAACAGTCTAATTTAAGGCAGAGCTAATTTATATTCCATAACAGTTTCATAGAGACCCTGTTCGGGAATTTACATGACATAAACCGAAGTATTGTGTGATTCCTCGGCCAGACGAAATTAATAAAATGTGTTTGTTTGTGTGGTTTTAGCTTATTTCTATTGGTGCCTCTGTTCCACCTCTCCTCTCTTTGTCAGTTCTTACTAAAACTTTCTTATTCATTTTCCATTGGGCTTTACATGGAAAAGCCTCTGCTAGTGTTTGTCCAGAGAAAGTTGTATCCAAATCACAAGATGCTTACGTTCTGACAGCTCAGTCCCAACTCTAGCCCAGTGATTCCTAAAGGGACTCTGAACTTTTTAAAATCACTTTCTTGCCCAGTCAAATAAATGTTTATAGAGTGACAGACCAGCAAGAAGGAAAGGGCTGTCTTTGTTTTCAGACCAGATGCAAACACAAGACATTGCCTCATTAACCTTTCCTCTTTCTCTTTTTTTCTTCTCTGTCTTGTCCAGGTGTCGGAGCGATGTGAATATGTGTATGTAAACGGGAAGGAGACAAGAGGGAAGAGCAGGGTGATGGTCAACTTTACATACGGTTTCCTGAGTGCCCAGCTGGAGATGAGTGTATGGATGCCTCGCCTGCCCTTGCTCATCGATGTGGCCGACCCCGAGCTCAGCCAGATAAAGGGCTGGAGGGTCCCGGTTACTACAGGCAACAGGAGGTAAGGCCAGGCCATTTCTGTGTCAAACAGTTGCATCTGTTGTTGTGAGAGCTCCTGTTGTAGCTTGATTTTGAGGTTGCCATGTGAAAGAAATCATTTCAAACTGTAGAAGTGCTGCTGTATGAGCACACTGCTGCTGTATGAGTCAGATACAGGTACAGTAGGCACTGGGGGACTTGGTTTAAAAACCTTTTTAATAATTTTGTCGAAAGCAAAGGTGGTGCAAAGCCCTAAGTCAAGACCAACAAGTCCCACATTAAGACAAGTCCTAAACAAGTCATTAGGCTAACTTTACTTCCTGCCACCTATTAATGACAGATAGCTTACGTTAGACATGGCCCATGGTTAATTGAATTTAAAAGACAATAAGACTACTAAATATATACAGCAATTTTGTTGCCACCCTGACAAATTACTAATTTACTTAGCTCCTAGCTAACATTAATACCCCTTTAAGCGTCTGTATGGAACGCACCGGGCAGAGCAGCAGCTCAGCGGCGCTTTAAGATGACGTGGTATTAAGAGCGACAACGGTAGCGAGTAGTATGAAAGCCCGAAATGCCGCGTAGGGAGGGTGGTTGGGGTGGTGGATGTGTCAAACAACGAAGGACTTTCACCCAGGAGACCGGGGTTCCTGTCCCGTTGTTGTCCTGTGTGTCACTGAAACGTAAATTTTATAACCACACCCACGATCTTTCCGTAAACCTAACTGCCCCGTTCTTGTGCCACATGTCAGTTAAACGTACGTCCCGACCCAGAGCGTCAAAAGTGACAAACAAACGCGTTTAGATATGGAGACCTTTAGCGTCCATAACAACTCCAAAGGCACATGCCCAAGCGTCCAAATTTTACGGGATGGGAGTGAGAATGTGTTGCAAACATCATTAACGCTAGCCAAGTCCATTACTGTTCTCTGTGAGGCCATCTTCACTTGTGATTTTTGAATCAAATGTTTTGCATGTTGCTGCAAGGTTTTTTTGTGACCACAATCTTGCGAAAATCTGAAGTATGATGTTTGTGTGCTGGTCTGCGCTGACAAAAGCACTTTTGTCAGTTGTCAGAAAAATTAAGAGTTGATTCACTGCACCCATTTTTTATAATATATTTTTTGTATCCTTACACTCAGCAAGGACATTAAGTCATTTCAAGTCAAAAATAATTTGCTGTAAGAAAGAATTCTCTGGGAAAGTTTGTTTTTTCTGTTAAATTTAATTTGTTTAGGTGGCCTTTTCATTCATAAGCAACCCATCATTTGGTAATGCACTTGACCCTGTAGTGATATTTAAAAGGAGAAAGCATTAGCTGTGCTGATGTACACTGAGTTAGCCATGCAAGAAATCTTATTTTTCTTTGTGAAGTTTATAATAATCAGTTTTGTTGACAGCAGTGTCAGGGAGATGTGCTTTCAGATGTATGGTAAGGTCTGTAGTTATTGGTGATATTGAATTGGATTACAGCATATTGAGAGGTGTGCTTTTTAATATCCGTCTGCATACTGTAAATGCAGTCAGTCTCATAAAACCATCACATATGGGTTTGGTGCGTTAGTGGGTAGGACACTGTAGAGGCAATACAGTTGCCCTGGAGACAAAGGTTAGTGGGATTTCACTCAATACTTACAGTAAAGTCATTATTTTTTCACTCAATACTAATGATGGTGGTCGACTGATGGGCTGTTTCCCGGGGTAAAAACTCTTTGAGGCTTTCATCTCCCAAAACATTCAATACCCACAAACAGATACTAGGTCAGAAATGTGATATTACTATGGTGATTGTAATGGCCAGCCTAATTTTCTGTGCCATGCTTGTTGTGTTTCTGCGTGCTACAGTGTTGGACATGTATATGTATGCATAGTGGAGAAGCAACTGGAATTTCTGTCTAATTGGTAGCTACAGAACAGACTGGTATTAGACTTCATACACTAGGGCTTCATACACAAAATGTAAATTCAGTTTATTTACTTTGACTCTGTGGATTGATGAAACATCCTCACCCCTGCTTTGCTTTCTTTTCTTTTTGTGGGTGTATAGCATCAGGTTGTAACAGATTATGATTTGCAGTAGAGTTTTTACTGTTATTTAAAAACTTGTTGGATTCAAAATGGATTGAAATAAACACTATTATCAGTTAACACTAACAGAGTTTTTTTTTCAAATTTATAATGAGATGGTATTTGTTGATGTTAATTGGCTGCCAGCTGGCAACCTAATAGAAGGCATAATGTCTCAAGGGTCATCAAAGAACTAATTGAAAAATTGAGACTCAACATAAAAACGTAAATCTTTTGTGTTCAAGTGTTTTTGGAAATCAGCAAGTCAGTAAGTACAAAAAATGCAATTAAACAAATGCTACAAAAGCTGAAATTTCAAAGTCTCGTACTTTGAATCCAATCAAAGACAAATATAAGACAAAAATATAGATTGAACTTGAAATAAGTTAAAACAGTTAATTCTCTGCTAAAGTAATTCATAACCTCCATAGACAAAAAGACTGAAGAAAGAGTTAGTTTGCTGCCTGCTGTTGAGTCACACTTATTTAATTCAAGCAGCATCTCCATCACATGTTAAGTTCTGACCTCAGGCAATATAATAATGATGTTTATTTGGACTGTAGCTCCTGACAATAGTTTTCTGCCTGCAGTATAAAAGCACACCCGCCAGCCCTCCAGCACACCTGTGGTGCAGTGCGTTGCAGACCAGCTGTGCCTACTACGATAATGATGCAGAATGATCATTGCTGAGGGGTTTGAGGATGGTTCACAACTTAACCTCCATCGGCCACAAACAAACCAGTCAGCCGTGGGATCCTGCTTAATGTAACTTAAATTAATTTAGAAGGAAAGGTCACTCTGCAAATGTTTTGTGCCTCAACGGCATCAACAGCCACACTGTTGGTCTCCAGTTTTGTTCTTGAGTTGATAGTCTCTCTGCTGGCCACTACAAATGACATTTAGGAGTTCACATCACAGATTAACTGCATGATTTTGTCGTGTCATTGTTTAACTATTGTTGTTTACTTATCTCTCCTATGTATAAATAAGGAGGGATAAGCACTCATACAATGCATATTTATTTGTGAATGAGTCTCATGCTGTTTACTCAATAATTCAGTCATTTGGTTGAAGCTTGGTTGAAAAATACATGCTGTTTTGCAGCAGATTCTTAAAATTCACATCACACTGAATTTACACTTCAGTAACTTCACATAATTGTGTAGAAGAATGCATGTAATAACACATCTTTCATAATTCTGTGCTTAAAGTGCTCATATTATGCTCATTTTCAGGTTCATAATTGTATTTAGAGGTTGTACCAGAATAGGTTTGTATGGTTTAATTTTCAAAAAAACACTATATTTTTGTTGTACTGCACATTGCTGCAGCTCCTCTTTTCACCCTGTGTGTTGAGCTCTCTGTTTTAGCTACCAAGTGAGCCATCTCACTTCTGTACCATCTTTGTTGGGAGTCGCAGATGCGCAGTAAGCAGGGCATGAAATTAACACCCGATCACCCGCCAAATGCGGGTGAATTTTGCAATTGCCGAGTAACACTGTCAATCTACCTGCCACATTGGAAGGTAGCCATTGAGAATTGAGTGATTCAGATGCGTAACTATCGGTAAGCAGGGTACACGGTTGCTTACGGGCCTGGTCCAATCAGGGGCCCGCATCACTGGAAGACATTGATTGACAGCCGGGGCTCCCTATTCCCACGTGACCGTCCTGCCAACATGTTTACATTATAAAATCAATGTACACTGTAACGATATTTCACTCTAAAGTCTCTGAAAGTTGCTGCTGTTTCAATCTTGTCAGCTGTCTGCAGCGGGCGGGGCTGTTGCTCCATTTCGACTGACGCGCACAAACACACACAAACACACACAAACACACACGGTGGATGCAGGAAAAAACGCACATGAGACCTAGATGATGACCTAAATTGCGGACAGCTACGCTCATTATTGTAAGTGCAATGATAAGTTAAAGTCCAATAAGTACTTTATCAAACCGTATGAATGTGTGTCCCAGACCAGGATAGGAAATTAACTAACAATGTAAAGATCAACAAGCCACTGACAGATATGTTCATATTTGATTCATTCAATAAATAATTATTTTGTGTCTTAAATCCACCAGCCGTTTTCAAATTATACCAACATCATCATCCTGAGCCTTTTTGGTAAGGTTCCTTGAAAATCTCAGCCCAGAGTAATTAATTAATAGTACTAATTATTATTCTCCCCAAAACAAGATTCCTTTTTATTTATTATTTTATTTTTAAGAACTGTACAAAAAAAGTTGCAACTTTTCACAACATTCACCAGTGTTTTTTGGTTGTTGTGGTGCGCTTAGGCTACTCCTGATTTTGTCAGTCATCTCATCTCTTATATGCAGTGGTGTAACGAGCCAACACCGGACCCCTATGCAGTATTATCAAGGCGGGACCCCCTACTACAGCACGTGATGACGGTGCAATGTCCATGAGTAGGCTACCATGAATAGGACAGGATAGGATCATAGGGACACAGCAAGTCCTGTTTTTCACCTTCACCAAAAAACTGGCTGGAAAAAGTCACTGTGGCAGGTGGATTTAAAAATTCACCTGCCACAGTGGCTGGTGGTCAAAAAAGTTAACTTCATGCCCTGGCAGTAAGTACTGCTAGCTTGTCAGTTGCAGTATGAGGGAGTGCCATGCTAGCAGCTAGGCGAGCATTATAACGTGTGTTACAAAGGGACGCACATTTGTCACGGAAGTAAAGGCTGGACTACAATAGAGCTGTTTGGAGCAGTTTGTGAACAGTGTTTTCTGTTGGAGATGGTAAGTCCCTTTGGGGTGGACTTTGGGCTTTTTCACTTTGTAAACCTATAACGTGCACAAAAAGATATATAACACAATAAAGGAAAGGGGAAAAGCCAAAAAGCACAATATGAGCACTTTAAATTATTAGTTTGACATTTTTTTGCTTTCTTGAAGAAGATACCACTTTAATGCCTGTGCGCTAAACAACAACTTGTCATTTACACTTTGGTTTTTGTATGGTTAAACTAAGGATTTATAATGTGTTAATGTGTTAGCTTCAGAGGTGCTGCTCGACGAATTCTGTCCTCTTAGGACAGAGGCAGGCTAACTGTTTCCCTATGCTTCCAGTCTTTATGCTAAGCTAAGCTAGCTGCCTCTTGACTGTGACTTCACATTTAGCATACGGGTATGAACATTATATCAATCTTATCATCCAAGTCGCTGCAAAAAAAAAAGTTTCCTTAACTATTCCTTTGAACTGTAAATAAAGTATGTGACTTATTGTGTTACCTTTGTGAATCAGGTCGACATGGGACAGTGAGGAAGAGGAGGAGATGAGGAAGGGCAGGGGTTGCATGCTGCAGTACCAGCACTCTACACTCAGGGTGCTAACACCATTCATGGCCCAGACCGATGCTGAGGCGCCATCTGACCCGCTTACTGGTGCAGACCCTGTTGAGTACTTCCTGGGTCCTGACTGGCAGGTAAAAACATTTAACAGTCTGACTGAAGATGACATGCTAGCACTTAGCAGCATTTAGGTTATCCAGTCTTAAATGGGTTTGTCCGAAAATAGATAGAAGTTCAATGGACCAGAAGTTACAACACCTAGCTTGACACTGAATTAGTGGAACGATAATAATCATAAATTATCGCAGCAGATTTGGGTAAGGATTTAATGCAATTAACGTTTTTCTCTCTCTTTTTTTTTTTTTATTGACAGGTGGATGTGACCAATCTTGTACGCTCTTCTCTAAAAGTGGCAGATCCTGATGTAGCCAGGATGCAGGATGGGGTGGTGCTGCAGGGACGGGCTGTGGGCACTACTACTGTACAGGTGAGCCATGGCTGTGATCTTGGTTAGGTTTCTGTGTGTGAGTGTGAGTGTGTGCGTGCGTGCGTGCGTGCGATTTTAACCGGTGCAGTGCATGCTAGAATCATGAATATCCATCTGCAGTTCGGATGAGGTTTAACATTTTGCAGGTGCTGTCCCCTCTGACATCATTGGCCCTGGCTGAGAGGAGCATCAAGGTGCTGGATGATAAAGTGAGTGTGACAGAGCTGGGGGTGCAGTTGGTATCTGGGCTCTCTCTGTCCCTGCAGCTCAGTCCAGGGAGCACCAGGGCCATCGTCGCAACAGCAACCACAAGGCAGATGATCACTCAGCTCAAACAGGTAAGTAACTGGAAAATTGTAAAGCACAAAACATAAAACTGTGGGGTACAGCTCAGCTGTTTGTGATGGTGCTCGTCTCTTTTAATGCCCTTTTTATGTTAGTTTTACAGTGACTCATTTTTAGCCATGCCACATAACTTGTGAAAGCCAGTTCAACAGAGTGTGAAAATCAGATGGGACAAGAAATAAACAAATGCGGTGAATCGTGTACGTAACAATAGATTATAAATTCAATGTGAGATTATGAATGTGTGTCTGCGTATAGAGGGATTATTTATGATCAAGAGTAAATCATGGATCCATTCTTTTATTCAGATTTTGAGAAAATATTCATAGAATTTTTTTCATCAGGGGGCTTACATAAGAGCAGAAACATAAATGCTGAATTCAGATTGCTATAGGCTGTTATTAAATATCAAAGGTAAGAGCCTCTTGTGTCTGCATTCATTCTAATCGTGTAATTATTTATTGGCTTTTTAACAAGTAAGCTGTTTCCCTCTTGTAGTGAGCTGCTACCATTGCAGCTATGATTTTGACTTTGTGTGCAAAGTCTAAAAACATCCCTTTTTTCTTTTTCTTGTTGCATCCTAAAAACGTGGGCACATTTAACAAGCAGGCCCCCGGCATTCATCATTGTCTCCCACTGACAAGCTTCCTTCTTTTATTACCAGCGTGGAAACACTCACAGATACATGTATAATAAAGCAGGCAGGATAAAGCAAAAGCATGAATTTCATCAACATCCTCACAGAACTGCTTAAGACCAACACGCTTCTTGCACTGTTAGCAGATTAGAAAAAAAAAAGATTTGCGTTGCTGCTTTTTGATTTTCCCGCATGCAAATCAAACCTTGTACATAAGACTTTAGTATTGATTTTAGTGTTTAGATTTAGGATTTAGCACTTAATCATAGGCTGGCTGAAGCCAAAGGAATTCCCTACATTGCAGGCGTAGTTAACCCTGATTTACTGATTCATTGATTTGATTGATTTTAATTTTGATTTAATTTGATTAGATCGTAAATCTACTGGGTTGTATACATGTGTGGAGAGTGCATTATTAGGAATTTATAGTAGTTGTGACCAGCAGGGAGACAACTTGCTTGCATCATATTGTGTTTGAGCAGCAGTAGTTGTGCTACAACCACGTCAAGTGTTTGGCAAGACATCTGTAGGGACGGAATCGTTGCAAAGCATTATGTTCAATGAAACATTTAATTTAATATATCTGGGTACAGGTGTATACGATCATGCAAGGAATCAAAAGGTCCTAGAAAGGGTCCCTCACCTGTTGTTGAGAGGTGGTTGGAGGGAAATAAAACCTCTACATTTGGTGGATGACAGGGTATTATATCTGGTCGAAGGATAGAGGAGAGAAGTGGCATTTTGACTTTAGAAAGTCACTTCGAGAGAAACTCTGAATAAAGGAAGAAAAATCTAACTTGTTTCTGGAGGGAAATTTTGGTACCGCATAGTTGGAGATGGAAATAGGCACTGGTCTCTGTTGGAGTGATACAGTATGTAAAATGTGCCACTTATCCTTGTGGAGTCCTGGCTTGCAAGTCAGATTATCTTTTGAAAAAAGTATTTCGTCTCATGTTTGGACTAAAAAAAACTTTGCACTGTAGAGATGACCATATTTACCTCAACAGTTCCTAGTGTTATTAGATTTAATATTCTTTTCGATATGTGTTGGGGAAATGTGGTATTAATCAGCATTGTTAGTTATTATATTGTGAAAAAATGTGAAAGCACTGCAGGATCAGTGTCTCTTGCACAGAGATGGATTTCAACTGTGTAAATCCAGGCCAAAAGCAGAAAGAAAGAAATGCCCATGTTTAGTGATAACCACACTATTCAACATTCATTAAAGTTTTCTCCAGTGAGGTTGTATCCTGCACAGGGAGCAGAAGCAGTACTGTATATGCACCACAAACAATATCATTCAGAACAATTTCATTGTAAACCCTCTGTGAGGGGAGGCTTAAAATTACACTTTAAACTTGCTATGACAAAATTGCGTGCTATTAATGTATCCTAAATATTTATTTTCCAGCAACGATATAATGTGCTTCTACAGAGAGGATTTGAATTGCCACAACAGCCAATTTATGCAACAATCACCTTAAGGGTGTAATGATATTTTTTCTTTGCCTCCCAGAATGTGAACTCATTGTGTTCACAGCCCCGACTGTCATCTGCCGTTATCATGCTGTGTGAGAGAGCGGAAGAGGCAGACAGGGTGCACAGATGACCATTTTAAAAGCTCACTCACACATTTAGCCGTGGCAGCTTGCCCATTTTAAACCAGCTCCCCGACACAGGCATGGGGCAGCAATTAGGCGGTCCATAGCTGTTAGTGCGACAGCTCACTTTACCTACAGTACACTGTCGCTGTGGCTGGTCTGCCCCTGTCAATAACAAACTACTGGATCCATGCCAGTGCAGATGACCATCCAATTGTGTATGCGATGGCAAGCTGTTAATGTTCTGCTCATGGGGATTCATAATGTATTCAAAACCACAAATATAGGTTAGGTCTGTGGCGACACAGTGGCTCACATTAGCAACAGGAAATAGGTCATTGTGTATGAATGTGATTGGATTGGCTCTTAACATGACCCTTGTCGCTGTACTTTTTTGTTCTTGTTTAAAGGACTTTCATTATAATCTCTTCATCCACTTTTGTTAAATTATAATTCATACTCTGACTTCATAAGACTATATGGAACAATAACACCCTACTGAGTTTAATCATAAAGAGATTAGCTCAGGCAATTTATGTTATTAACTAGTATAAGAAAATTGCTCTCACTGAAGGCAGGAGGGAGGATATTGGTTTGCTTTTCTACATTTGAACTCTGTATTTCTTAGGTATCACAGTCTTTTCTTTCTTTTTTTACCTTTCTTTCTTTCTTTCTTTCTTTCTTTCTTTCTTTCTTTCTTTCTTTCTTTCTTTCTTTCTTTCTTTTTAGGAGGCAGTGGTCAGTTGCTGGGTTCAGTTCAGCGATGGCGCAGTCACTCCACTGGAGCTGTTTGACCGCAGCATCTACTCTCTGACAGTCTCTACCCCAGATGAGGGGGTGGCCACAGTACGCCGCACCCCGCAGTCCACATTTGTAGTAGCACAAGGTGAAGGTGAAGGCCAGGGGGCGCTAGTGAGAGTGGAGCTGAGGATCTGTGAGGAATGCCAGAAGTCCAAGAGGAAGAGCAAGTTGGCGGTGGGCACGGCGCGCCTCAGGATCAACTTCCAGAGTAGCAGCAGAGTCGTGGCAGTAGAAGGTGGTGGTGGGGTTGGCACTGATGTAAATAAAGATTTTGATGGTGGTGCATTAGAATTGGTAGGTGAGCTTAAAACGACGGTGACATCACAGCGTGCTGTCGAGGATGGGGATAAATGGCCGTTCAGAAGCAAAGTACCTGACCAGCGGGAGTCCACCACTGCAGAAACTACCACCTCAACCACATTATCAACAACCTCTATGATTGAAACTACAACCAGAGCTATGAGAGGTAAGACATATACTGTCATTCCCACGACTGCCACTACAACTATGAGCAAACCGAGCTTTAATACACCACTGAGCACTGCCAGGCCTATAGATACAACAGTGGGTTTAGTTAGTAAAGGAGAAGGGCAGAAGATAAGCTATGGAAACATGCTTGATAACCCCAATTCACCTCCTAAAAAAGACATTCCTAAAGCAGAGGTGACACCCAAGAAAGAGCCTCCCAAATCTAAAACTCCGAAAGTAGTTGAGAGCGACCTCATTAGGACATTCAGAGCCATGTTGGACATGGAAATCGGCATGTATGCTTTGGTGGGGGTCTCCTGTGTCGCTATCTTGGCTTTTTTGCTCAACTGTGCTTCGTATAACCTCTGTTTCCGGAATCACAAGACCCCCCTACAGGCAGGCCCGGCACTCATCGGGGACCCGAAGGATCACAAGCATGACTGGGTGTGGCTGGTGAGCAGCAACGATGGCACACCCGCTCCAGGTGGCCCGGCTCAAGTATCCACGCTAAAACGTGAGGCTCACCGCCCTCTGGAGTCCCGTCACTCCATAGACACCATCGACCACCGCAACCTGGAGGGCACCCTGCCCACTGTGAGTGCCCCCGCTGTCCCTGAAAGAACTGCCACCCTGGGCCGCAGCAAAGCCAGCTCCCAACAGCAGCAGTTTAAGGTAAAGGCGATCGACCCCATGGCGAACCGTTCAGCCACCTTGCTGGCTAGGCCACATCGCAACGAGCCGCTTCATTCCCCCACCAGTAAGCGGAACCAGGTCCAGTTCACCACCTTCACCACGCTGGACATCAAGCACTTGGCTGCACTGAAGAAGAATGGTGTGGACTTAAACTGGGCCAACCAGCAGACGCAGCAACACCAGGCACCTGCCGAGCCCCAGTTACCTTTACCTGACATGCCGTGGCCTGTAGTCAAACCTCTAGCAGAGCCCCAGTGAGTTAGTTAGGGTGTTTCTATGTGTGTGTATGAGTGTAAGTGAGTAAGAGAGAGAGAGAGAGAGAGAGAGAGAGAGAGGGAATAAAAAGTGTACATACACAGCAAGTTCTGGTGTAGAATGTATGAAGAAAAGAAGCTAGCTTTTGTTTGTTTTTTTGTTTTGATAAAAGATACAGTAAATCACTTTAGAGGATGTATTTATTGAGATTAGATAAAGGACATTTTATATTAAACTATGTGCTAAGTGAAGCCTGTAAATACATTATGTAATGGTGTACCCATTAAGAGAAACCTAAGAAATGCTGTGTTAATTTTTTTTAAGATTAAAGGCCTGATTTTTATCCTCGAAATGCAAGGTTCTTGTATTTGAAAAATATGTGCTTTGCAGATCAGATGTTGTAAATATAAATATATCTATACTATTACTTATTTCTACATTTCTAACTCAAAACAAATGCAATTTCATCTCCTTTAACTTTTGTATGATTTTGTTGCCCCCTTAGAAATGGCTCCAGATATTGCTAGTTGTCAGGGTAAATGCAGTATGGGAGGGATTATTTCTTGTAAATAATTCTATTCTTTTCCAGCCTTTTGTACTTTTTTTCTCAGATGTGCAATGCAATTTGTCAGAGAATATGCAACATTTATCAAATTATTTTGAGCAATCTGTCACTGTAGTCTTCACCGGATATTTATTCAAATCAAATGCATGCTATGCAAATATAGTCTGTGCCGCGTTTGAGGTGGACATTGTTTCTGAATTTTTTAACAAACTTACCTTGGGCTTCAGGCTTCTCCCTGGGGCCTGCTTCTACAATTTGTAAAAATGTCTAATCTTGGTCTCTTGACATAGAGCAATACATATTCGGCTGTACGATTGTTCATGTGTGAAAGAAAAATGATGATGCCTTTTTCTATGTAATATCCTCTTATTTTGAAACCAAAATGTGACGTGTTTTTCCTATGACAACCCTATCAATAAAGAACAAAAGGATACATTTGTTATAGTTGAAATTTAATTCATTGTTTCTAAAGCCGTTAAACTAGTAAAGTATCATTCATGGGAAAGCACAGTGAATGGTTTGGATTATAGGCTAAAGCTCTGCTATGAATCAGTGGGATTTGATTATGTTTAATCACTATTGAATGTGATTCAAGGCTGATGTCATCATTCAGCGAAATGTCATACTGATAGCAAGATATTTGATGTGCCTGCCAATGTTTGGATTCTGTACTGCTGCACAAAATTACACAGAGAGCAAGAGAAAGATGGGAAAGGAGACAGTGATTCTCATTTTGTGTATTGTGACAGTGTCCACAAAGAATTAAGTATTTTATCAATGGTGGAGGCTTTCATACAATAACTCATGGCTCATTTGGGTCTTTTTCCTCCGTCCTCCTTCCTGTGTCTCTGAGGTGACCACAGCGACACTTCTCAAAATTGCATTCTAGGAGCTGTGATAAATAACCAGCGTCCCCAGCTTAAAGAAACCCAGATAATCTGATGCCCTGCACCTCGGGAATTGGCAGCTGTGGATATGACAGCAAGCGTCGTCGCTTCCTGCTGCACAACAGCATTGGGTGGATTTAGAGTGTTGATAAAAGCAATTTTAATAACTTTCTCCCAAATTCTCTACCTACAGGCCCAGCGTTTCTGTATGTGTATAAATTCTTTCTGCTTTTCAGTCAATTTATCTGTCCAGTGGCGGTAGATAAAGTAAACAAACTCACTTCGGAGATAAGCATTGATTCAAACTGTCTCTGCGGTGCATCGAGGCCCGGCATCTTTGATTGCGGTCCTGTCGTATCATAGAAGACGCTGAATTCAGAACTCTAAATTTCAGACACAATAATGACTAAGATATAAAAGCTGCACAGTTTCTATGATAACAACAGGGCAACAAAAATATATCTCCATGTGCTTTTGAAATGCTGTTGCTTACTTGATTCTTTAGACAATTTCATTAACTCAGGCTCATCCCTTGGTCTCAAACACCATTCAAATGGTCAATGCTGTCTATGTGAAGTAGTTTGGCTTCACCACTGGGATCTTCAGTTAATCATACTCCTCATGGTTTGGCTGCAATTGGAGTTTGTCTTGAGTGGTTTGGAAACCGCATAATGAAATATAATTCCAGTTATTTTCTCATTGAGATACAGGTCCATAGATGAGACTGTCCTCCCCAGTAAAACGCTTCCATAAATGGTTTGTTCAAGCAGCAATTACGTCTAATATTTATGTTTAGGGTGGCGCCGCCCTCTAGTGGCCTCCAGTAATTACTATGGGAGCAAAGCAGAAAGCGAGTTGACGAAGTATAAGAGCCAAACTCCACATGAGGAGGCAGGCAGATGATTTGAGTTAAAAAAAAAAATGTTTTTACGGAACTACGTCACTTTCTGCTTCATGTGCGTAACTGGAAGTTAAATAACGTAACAGATCATTTTAACCCAAACCACAATCTTTTTCTAAACATAATCAAGTAGTTTTGGGGCCTAAACCTAACCAAACTGCAACTGTTTCACAATGTTTACGACATGTTTAAAGCCAGGACCTAAACGCTCCTGTGGGTTGTATTAGAGGGTCGGAAAAAAACAACCGTTATTGTCGTATGGTTTGGAGGACTTGTTGCCATAGACATAGCAGTCAGGGCTATTTTGGATATAATGAAGTATGCAAATCATAAACTGTGTGTGTTTATCTTGCGAACAACAAGACATGGAGTAGAGTCCTTCAGTATCATTACAGCAAGATCTCTAATCTGGCGCATCAGCTTCCCTATTGACAGATTTAAGGGATTGGGGTCATTGTGTTGGAGGATTAGTGTGCATTAGCAGACCCTCTCCATGGCGCACTCCTGATAATGTAGGCCAAAAGAGACAAGGTCGCTTATTTCAGAAAGCTGTTTTCACACAGGTTGGAAACAAGTGATCTGGAGGCAGGTGTTTGTGGGAAGGTGTAGCTGCAAATGGAAAAAAAAAAACAACTTGTGAAAATGGACTGTAGTTGCTATCCACAGCTATTGTGTGATCCATTTAATTGAATGGATATACAGAAACAAAAACTGTAACATGATTTTTTTTAAAGAGAACATAAAAAAACAGATAGACAAAAGAACACAGGCACTCGCACAGAAATCCGTCCAAAGATGAATCGGGAGATGAGAGAGGTTACTCTCATCTCACAGGTGGAGGGGAACTCAGACGGTATGGCAGCTCATTAAGACAAAGTACCTCGCTGCACTCGTCGCTGTCATTTCCTGTCAGCACAGTGTCAGTGCTGGGAGTGCATCATGAGATAATGTCACCAATTTTGCAAAGAAGAGGCCAAAAAGCAGAGCAGAAGTTCTTTGTGTTAATGAGACGGAATGAAGAAAAGCATCGTCGGAGCAGAAGAAGGAAGGAACAGCCTTAATTGACAAAAGAGGAATCAAAAGAGGAATCTTAACTAGATGAAGCTCTGTGTTAGGCAACAGGTACATGAGGGTGGTCACAACAGTTATTTTGTTTGTTTATTTGAGTAAGGAGACAATATACAACACATATTAAGTGTGCAAGTATAATGAATGTGCTAAATGTGAGGAGAGGATGAGGGTGGGAGGAATAGAGACCGACTGGGACGCAGAACGACAGGGTGACTCATCACTGCAGGCTCCTCAGAAATCATTTTTAAATTATCCCAGTTATGCTGCTTGGTGAAGGAATTGTACAGAAAAAAATGCATACCGATCCATCTGAAAGTTGTCAATATTTCAGTCCGGACCAAAGAGGTGGACTGACCGCCAACATATGCCACTAAAAAGACCAATGAAATATACCAAATAAACAGAATAGTAAAAAAAGTTAACTTTAAATTAAAGTTAAATATTAGAAAAAGAAAAGGTCCCTGTAACTGTTACAACACAAGTAATAAAGGAATGACTGACGGCACTAACAAATGATTCAATAAATCAACAGTCCATAAATATAGACATTTTATGAAAGGCAAATAGCTGTTTTCCTAATAAATAAAAATGACAGAAAGATAATAGAAGTGCATACTCAAAATAGTCAAAATGGTATGTTTGCACTCCCATTCATTATGACGCATTGTGTGTTAGAAACAAGCTAAGTGCAATAGAAAGACAAAGTGGTTTATAGAATAAGAAGCTCTGACAGAGTATGAATGGTTTCTGTTTTCAAAAGAAAAAGTGAAATGTTGATCGAACCAAACATGGTGGCAGGCAGTTGTTCAGGTTCGGTCTGCATTCATAACCATAATTAAAAACTGCAACATTGCAACCTTGTGCTTATTATGTACGGACACTAGGGGTGAGCAAAAAAATTCATTTGAATCGCGATTCAAGCTCTACGGATTCAAAATCGATTCATAGAATTCCAAAAATCAATTCATATTTTTTAATTAATTATGTTTTTGTTTTAAAAAAATTGTATGTCTACTGCAATCACATGGGAAAAGTAACTAAATTGACATACTGTGAATCGTTTTTTGAATCGAGAATCATTTTTGAATTGAATCTCGAGCTTGAAAATCGATATCGAATCAAATCGTGACATTTTCTTCTGAATCGTGCACCCCTAATGGGCACTCCTGTGTAATGGTAAATATAATTTGAAGCAGGTTGGCTGAGAGGAGCTGTTATATCTGTGGGATTCAACGTAATTATTTCATGCTTTTATTATCAGACATATGTTGTATGTATTTATCATAGGAAAGAAGGAAACATATGGTTTTAGAATTGTCAATCAAATCAATGTTGTTGAGACGTATTGATTCTCATTACTTATGTCAATCATTCATTATCAGAATCATCATCTCTGTGCAAAACACATTTGCAGCTAATTCAATTCATAATGGGTAAGGTTGCTTTTTATTAAAAGACAGTTTAAGGGAATCAGAGCTTTTAAAGGAATATCATTTGCAAAAAAAAACTCGATAAAATCTACCACAAACTTCACATTAGATTACACAGCTGCGACTGGCGGATTAACATAGTCTACGGGAATTAGGAGTGTTGCTTTTATAGTAATCCTGCCTCCACAGATGTCACAAGTCTTTCACACATCACAGCAGAGTTGATTTCTTTCCTCTCTAGCACCTCGCTTCTGTAATCTGAATTTATTTTCTGAGGTTGTTAATGTGTTGCACGCAACTTAATTGCCGTTTGGCCCTTTTTATGAGTTTCGTGCTGCAAAGTTGTAACCAGTAATTATAGTTTTAGTACCTTCAAGAAAAATAAAATGATGTAACTGCATAGCCGACGCACCATGGTGACATTAAAGGTGTTTGTAATGGAATAGTTGTATTCATCTCTGAGCTAGCTACAGGCGCTCGTCTGCCTTCGCAGTTACTTTTCCACCTCATTTCAGATCTGAAGAGGAGGGTGTGTGATAGAAATATACACACACTCGAGCTTGCACACAGAGAGTGTGCCTGTGTCTGTCTGTGCATGCCTGTGTAGCATCGGGTTAAGGATGAAGGTAAAGGAAGCCAGAGCTAGTCTTTCAGACACAGCACAAATAAGGAAAACACATGACAGGGGGCAAGATTGGTAATGTAGCGTTTCTTGAAGCTCACACAGATGTTTGAAATATTTCTTCTTTTTAGTTGACGGTGATTTGGAAACAACAGTACGCATCAATGTTTAATGTACAGTCTGCCCAATTGTTTTGTAAATGTGGTCTTGTCTTGTACAGCAGAGCAGACAGTTCTCTATATCCATTTAATCCTAGACCATTATCCCCCCCCCACTCCATTCGTTTTATGCCTCTCCGTCTCCCCACCTCCTTCTTCTCTACTTGATTCCCCACTCGCTTCACACTTTTATACACATGCTGCATTCATCTTGCCTACAGCCCTTAAACAAAGACTGCCTGTCTTGCTATTTTTCCTCATTCCCTTTCCTTCCCTCACACCTGTCACTCTCACCGTTTCTTCTTGATATTTGTTTTCCCCCTCAAGTTTTTTGCTGACACTTTGTTTTCTTCTGTCTCCGGAATATCTCAGTGTCAGACACAAGGTGAAACTACAGGATTCATTCCGATTTGAATCTTTAAGGGATCCTCAATTGGAGTGTATTTCTTACATTTTTCCATCCAGAAACAGTCGTTGTTTTGTAAGTTGAATTAGTTTAAATATGATAGATTGGGTGACAAATAAAGGAAAAAAATAACATAAAATCCTTGCAACTCTTGAATAAACACAATTCCTTCAAAAGATAGGCCTAATCCCTCATTTGGTGTTTTGATGAAGGGGATGAGAGCGCTGGCTCTCTCTCATACTGTAAAGACCATAGCATGTGATTCACATTTTCATACTCATCAAACCATTGTGTCCTTATAGAGGCATCTGTATTTCCTGTGTTTTTCCTTTAATTTATTTCAGGTCTTTCCTGTATTTGACCTGTTTAAATATTTCATTTAAATTTATATTCAGGCTGTTTTTTTTTTTGTTTTTTTTTAAAGGAATTTTTATTGCATAACTGCCAAAGATCTACCGGATCCATTTTCTTCATATATGTTTACATTCTATGTATAGTTTTGGCATTTGGATTGTCTATACCTTTACTGTAATTTTATTATGTTCTTTATTCTGTACACATGACATCTATTGCATGTTTTTCTGTCCTGGGAGAGGAATCCCTCCTCTGTTGCTGTTCCTGACATTTCTTCCATCTTTTCCCTTTTTTGGGGGGAGTTTTTTTCTCACCCGAAGCGAGGGTCAAAGTACAGACGGTGTCATGCTGTATGTAAAAGCCCCTTGAGGCTATATAAATAAAATTGGCTTGACTCAAACATCAGACTCTGAATAAAAAGTATTGATTTCTTATAAAAAACTAAACAGCCAATCACAAGTGGCTTTGTTAGTCTTGATTGACAGACTTTGTGATGTAAAGAGGTATTATTGAATACGGTTGTTGTGAATTATACACATACATACCAAGGATATTTGGAAAGAAACACTGCCAAGAATCAAATAACTGCAATAAACTGATAAATACGCAGGATGAAATAACACTATTGAGTAGAGCTGGGCAATATATCGATATTATATCGATATCATCATATGAGACTAGATATTAGGGCTGGGCGATATGGAGAAAATCAAAGACGATATCTAGTCTCATATCACAATATCGATATAATATCGATATATTGCCCAGCTCTACTAGATATCATCTTAGATTTTGGATATCGTAATATCGTAATATGGCATAAGTGTTGTCTTTTCCTGGTTTTAAAGGTTGCATTACAGTAAAGTGATGTCATCTTCTGAACTTACCAGACTGTTATTATTATGCTATTATTTGCGTTTACCCACTTAGTTATCTACATTACTGATGATTATTTATCACAAATCTCATTGTGTAAATATTTTGTGAAAGCACCAATAGTCAACACTACAATATTGTTGCGGTATCGATATCGAGGTATTTGGTCAAAAATATTGTGATATTTGATTTTCTCCATATCGCCCAGCCCTACTATTGAGCTCACTTTAAATTGTATTTTTCACATTATCATGGTATCCGTCTACATCATGCTATACTGATTTAATAATTTCTCATTTATTTATTTAAGAATGTTCACTTTGAGTCTCCATACTATCAGGGTTGCCAACTTTAGGTACCTGGTTAATCCTTCTACCTACCGTCTATGGGTTAATCAAGCAGAAAATCGGAGCCTCATATTTTACATCCTCAAGTTGCTGAAAAAAATAAGGCATCGAACCAGATAGACTGTGTGTATATAAGCATCGAACGCACCCTCTTCAAAATGGCGGGCTGTTTAAACTACCACGGATTATGGATGAATGCCACGGACCTGTCCCACTGTTGTTGTTGTTGAACACTTAGTTAGCTAATTCTTTAACACTACTGGGGCAATTGTTGCTAACATTGCTGACTCCCGTGTAGCATTTAATGTGCAAGCTAACTTTTATACCTGTCACATCATGTTACTTCCGGTCGTCTTTGAGGAATATTATGTTCAAAACATTCTGGAACTCTTCTGCTTGTCGGCCGTTGTTCATAATCAGCCGTGGCGTCAAACGACGCTTCAAGCTTAAAGTGGAGTTTGGAGTCTAAAAGCTAACGTGCCAGGGAGGACGGCCAACTTCACCAAGGTACTTGCTGCTCTTACTAACGTCTCTGAGATGATGTCTTGGCACTGTTCACTTGTAGTTTCTGTGTTTGGTTTATCAGTGCTGGCTGATATTGCTCTACCATCTGTGCTTGTTTTCTGGTGTCTTGTGCTTGATGGCTGCTAATTTCTGCTCTTATGCTGCTATGAATCATCTACCTATGTGCAGTATTGGTCGCTAAGAACTTTCACTTTTTTTTGTCTGGCAGGTGTGTTCTTATGCTTTCAATCTGTTCAGTGCCCATGTGTGTTATACGTGTTGAATACGTTTTATGTCATATTTCCTCCTTTTGTTGTTTTTTTTCCTATACTTGCTACAGTGATGTACACATGAGTGCAGTCCATTCCATAGCCCTAATTATTTCCCAGTAATATAAGCCTTATGTGAATCTCAACGTGTTTCTCAAAGGGATAGATCTAGATAATCACATTTCCTTCACAGACTTGTGTTTTTTAACACACTATGTTTAAACTCAAAACAACAGGTTTAGTTGACAACTTGCTTTACTGTGCTATTTAGATACACTGCTGATATCCTGTTCTTGTATTTACACTTTTTTTACACAGAGCTGGACTCATAGCCTAATCATAGGCTATACCTGCTGCTTATTATAGGTATGAAGATATTGGCTGCTCCATTTTTGTGATATGCTGTTACTAATTGTCTGCTGCATAGCTGATGGGTTTTAGCCTGCTGCTGCTGCAGTGCAGGTGCATTGCTAGATTAGATTTATCCATGTCAGGTCGCTCCATAGTATGCTCCCCTTGTGGTCTGAGGTGCTTAGCCGGTGACTTGGCACAGTGGTTGGTCTCAAATACTGTAGTAGAAGAAGGCTTGTGTTGGCCTCTGTAACTAATGTGGCTTGTAGGAGAATGTTAAATATTGTCCTGAGCTTGTTGTATGCTTGTGTGCTAATGAGGTCAGAGCCTAGATGCCAAATCGTTCCTTGTGTTTATTTATGTATAATATATTACATTTGTTCCATGTAAGTTGGCTGATTTAATGTAAATGAGCTATTTTGCTCAAAGAAAGCTGGGAATATATTTTATTCACATTTAAGCATTATGACTCTGTATGTGTGCTACTAACCAGGAGGCATGAATGCATGAAGTTGATTTGTAGGTTTATTGCTGCGCTGTGTCTCTCTTTTCTCTCATGCTTTATCTCTGTCTCTTGTTTTCTCCCACATTCAGCTGCAGGCCATTATGCTAATTGTGCCATGGTGCTAAACTTGTCTTATCCAGGCCAAGAAGAGAAGGCGATTCGATTTAGATAGCCTAATACTAATTCAGCAGTGGTGTGTTTACTGCAGCAGTTGTCTTGATTCACTTTGCTGCTGCTTGAAGGTTGGCAGTACAGCTCCGTGGGGCAAACACACCAAATGTCAGACCACACCTGTGGTGTGCAGCTCCATCAGTTGAGTTCATGCTAAGTATTTGCTGTAGGGAGAGCGAAATACTTTGAAGTGATGTTGACAACTTATTTTGCACCATTTTAATAGCATATACCGCTAATCCTGTTTTGCCTGAAACATACCGTATGAATTTCTCAGCAAAATGACATATGCAAACACATGAGCATAAAAAACTGACTCGCAGTAGCCTACCTGTACACATACTTTACCTGCACAGTAAACGATAAAGGAAATCTTTCTCTCAGACGTGACCGCTCGTTCACTCGCTAAACAATCTTTCCTCGGTGTGATGTCTCGTAGGTAATTTAGGCATTCAGTGATAGAGACTAATACAGCGATCACAATCGGTGCGTGTGTGTGCAGGCAATGACCCGGAGTATTCTTGTGTCAAACCATTAACACAATATGTGGACTAGAGCTGTGAGTCTGGCAGTACATCACGTTGTTGTCAGGTCTGTGGTCATGCAGCCAGTTAATTACTCATGGCTTAGTGACCCTTTTTTGATTTAAGGACCAGTGTTACACGTGTGGGTCCTGTTTTCAAAGTGGGTGGTTTGTACAGGCTGAAACTCTTTCACAATGATGGTTAACCTGTGTTGGATTCAAAGCTCTGGAAGATAACTGTCCTATTCTGGATGTGGAAAAAGTAGCCACAATGGTGGAAAGCAGTTGGATGGGCTTTAACTACAACGATCCCATACCAAAACATAACCTCTGTATCTCTAATCTTTGAATATATCTATTGATACATCCTAACATTTATAACATAATAGCTATATTTAAACATATTGAGACTTGTATTTAGGTTATAAGTCTTGTTATTTTTTTAATGTGTGTGGACACTGGGAAGAGTAGCTGCTACATTAGTGGCAGCTAAAGGGGATCCAAATAAAGAATAAGGAATATTGTACATTGGCATGGCAAATATGTGTTTGAGGTAGAAGGTTTTGCCGTTACAGAGTTTGTCCATACCACTTGTATATATTTTTTAACTGTAAAATGTTACTCTCAGTACATTTGACAATTTATTTAGCCAATTTTAAGCAGTTGATAACAAAAATGTACGAGATTTTTAAACACTCAAATAACAATATTTGTGCAAAAATGCAGTAATGGTTGGGGTCTAATGAAAAGAACTAGCCCATTTCCAATCCAACGAACATCATGGTTGGAAAAACATGTCCCCTTAATACCAAAACTCCCTGCTCGTGTAATGTCGTAAACACCGGTAAAATACCATTAAAAGGACCTACAAAAGAACCTGTTTTTGTAACGTGTTGGAGTATTTATTGATTTATTTTTTTTCTTCTTCTTCAATCTCTTTTTTTTTTTTTTTTTTTTTCTCTCAAGTTAGTGACATTTGCATAAACAAAGTATTGTACAGATAAGTGAAAACAAAAGGAGCTTCACACCCATTTACGGGACCTTCCACACACCAGTCTTCAGGTCCCTATAGCCCACCCATGAAAAAGAAAACAAGAACCCAGCACTGATACTCGCGCGCGCACACACACAACCACAACCACACACACACACACACACACACACACACACACACACACACACACACCAGGACAGAAGACAGAATAGACAAATCCAAAAAATAAACACACAAGAAGGGAGGGAGGGGGTTAGCTCAGGGCTCAGATAAGACTGCTCAGTTTCTTCATTGATATCTAATGTGTTGACATGGGCTAAAAAGGGTTGCCAGAGTTTGCGGAAAGTCTTAAGCGAGCCTCTTAAAGAATACCTGATCTTTTCAAGCCTTACACATTGCAGTACCTCAACAATCCATTTGTTATGTGTGGGAGAGGAGGAGTGAGTCCATTTAAGAAGAATGAGCCTCCTAGCGAGAAGTGTGGTAAATGCAATCGCCTGCTTTGCGGTTTTGGACATGATCAGTGTGGGACAGATTCCGAAGATGGCAGAGAGGGGGGTCGCGGTGTACAGGTTTGTCTAGGACTGTGCTAATTGTACCAAATACTGCAAACCAGAAAGCTGATAACTTGGGACAGAGCAGAAGTATGTAGTCGGCAGCGTTTGATTACACATGTTGCACTTATCGGGGTATATTCTAGCTAATCTTGCGTTTTTGTAAGGTGAGCTCTGTGTATAATCTTGCACTGTATAATGCTGTGTCTTCCACATATCAAAGAGGAGTGTACACTGTCTAATATCTGTTCCCATTGCTCATCTGCTAAAGTGACCCCAAGATCCTGGCTCCAAAGTAGTCCTTAGGGCGTCTAAACAGTTTGAAGTTATGTTTTGAAATGAGATTATAAACTGTCGATACGAGGCCCCATTAACTTGAGTTTTATGACAGGAATTTATCAATCAAAGAACCTGGAGGTTGGTCAGGAAAGTTAGGTGATTGAGAAAGTAAATAGTGTCGAATTTGAAAGTAGCGGAATAGGTGGCTATTTGGAAGGTTAAACTTAACTTAATAAAAAACGCCATCGGCATAGAGGTCCTTGATAGTTAGCAGGCCCTTGTTTGACCAGATCTGGAAAGCTGGGTCTGAGCAAGAAGGAAGAAATGAATGGTTATGAAGGACTGGAGCCAAACCTGATGAAGTATGTAGGCTAAACTGATTCCAGACTTTAAGTGTATCTCTAACTATTGGATTTGAGGAGAATTGCTTAATTGGAAGTGGCAGTTCGGATCAGACCACCGACCCAAGAGAGAGATGCGAGGAGGAAGATTCTATATGGGCCCACTGAGGCTGATTGCTCTGTACATTATTTGTGTTCCAGAATGGAAGTCTACTAATGTTGCAGGCCCAGTAGTAGGCCTAGTAATGAAGGTTTGGCAAAGCTAGTCCTCCCTTAGACCTAGGGAGCTAGAGGACGGAGTATGGTTTTTGATTTACTCTTGATTCTCACTAAGAAATGTTTAACATCGATAAGGCCATAAAAAGTTTACAACCCTTCTAATGCTCTTTAATGCCATAATCCATGCCGGTCTCTTTGTTTAACAAAGTTGTACAAATCACAGGCGCTGGTAAAACATAGGAAAGTCTCAGAAGAGTTTATTTAGAAAACCACATATTTACCTCAGGCTTCCATCTGGCAGTAACCGCATCAGTGCTCTTGTCACCAAAACTGATGGGTGTGCTGTTTGCGACAGCTTTCAGATCACGCGGAAGGTGGTGTCATTTTGAGACATGGGACTTTGATTGTCAGTATTACTACATATCTGAAATAGTGCAGGATTGGTTTTGCCAATCGAGCAGCGACGTGCACCCAGCAGGTGGTTGACTTCCACAGCCGTCTGATGTTTTGACACCCACAGGACGTCTGTGGGCTGGTGTGTCAGTATCAAACGTTGCCACCCTGGGTTCAGTTGCAGAGTGATGTAATTACATTGTGTTGCATGAAAAATGAAACGAGAGGCAGGGAGGAGGAGAGAGAAATAGAAAGTTATTACCTTTGCAATGTCAACTCACTGGCAGAGATGGGGGGGCTTTTGATGCTGGCCCCATTGTGTATCTTTGTGATGTCAAATTGGAGATCTGAGGATCATTTATTCATGAATCTACATCTGTAATGCTTGCTGGTTAGCTAAGTTGTTTGTATTGCTCGCCTCAGGCCTGAATAGTGGCTAAATTGCTCCTGAATAATTTCCTTTATTTACCATTTTTCAGGTTTATTTGGCTTCAGAGGAAGTCGTCACATTAATTTGCGTCCTCTTCTCTCTCTGTCCCTTGGCGTCTCTTGCTCTTTTGCCAAAGTCCTAACAACTGCCTGCTTGCTCTCACTCACTCACTCCACTCACTCACTCACTCACTCACTCACACTCACTCACTCACTCACTCACTCACTCACTCACTCACTCACTCTCACAAGTCTACAACAATGGTATGGTAAGGATCTGGAAGTCAATGTGTCTGATATCTCACAAGTCTCATTTGAGAGCTACTTATGCCTAGTTTATGCAACACGTCTTTAGCCGTGAAGTGTGGAAACAGGCTATTTTGTGAACATGTGTGCCAATTACGACCACATCAACAAGTTGACTGCAAGGGATTCCAAGAGTTTTGCGGATTGCTTGAACAAAAACGCCTGTCTTGTGCATGGTATAACGTCATTTCCTGTGTCACTTCCTGCATGTGCTTTAACGTAGTTTTAGGACCATACATACTCATCGGGGAGTCCTCCTGGTGAAAGATCTTGTTTGAACAGTACAGCGATCTGAATTTGCTTTGTCGAGTCATTTGTGCTGTGTTCTCCTTTTTGAGAAAAAAAAATCTCAAACCAAAAGGGAGCCATTTTATATTTGGTATTTTCTTTCTCTTCACGATGGCGCCCCCTATCTTTACATGAATTCAACGGGATACCATTAGTTATCTGTCTACAAATATGGGGAACTTTTTTTTTTTTCCATACAGACAATGCAATTTCTTAATTTTAAGCCGTATTTGCTTTAATCAGTAACGTCAGCGTTCTGACATAGGCAGACAGTCACACTGACCAACAAACAGACAGCAGGCTGCTACGCAACACAAGAACAGCCATCCTTTCCTGCTAAAGTCTCCTTCTTATCTAACAACACACTGTCTGTCCGTGGCTTTTAAGCACAAGTTTGTTTACCTTGTGAATTGTTTCTTTGCCAGAGACTCAGACATTGACATGATCCTTCAGCAGCTGAGACGAAAAAGGAGCATTTCAGAATTTTTCCAAAGACCCTTTTTCTTCCTTTCAATAATAACAACTGTTAACACATTGACATTCATGTTGACTGCAAAACGGGATGGTGTGGTATCAGCTGGACTTTTCAAAATGCTGACATAAAGAGCACCTATAGAACACATATGTTCACATTTCGATTGACATTAATTCAGGAATCTACTTTGATTTACACCATATGTAAATTTCAGCAGCAGTATCTCCATCAGAAAACATGAACTTCTTAGATTTAGACCTAGTAGCCTAGTTGTTTGGTGCATGTAAAACTGTGAAAGACCGGTCAGTCATTTTTGTGAGTGACAGTGGAATATTAGTTAATATTTTCTTTAAAAATATTTGCTGGACTACCTTTTCAAACCATTTTATTTATTAAAACAAAGCAACTAGTAGAGGTCGACCAATTAATCGGTAGGCCGATTTTTTTGGCTTTTTTTACATAATCGGCATCGGCCAATATCAAGCCGATTAATAGGCAGGCGCATCTGCGGGCAGCCTGGTGTTGTTGTTGTGGAACACGTGTTCGACGCACGCTGCCCCTAGAGTCAATTACCAGCAGAGTGAGCAGGCTCATCCAGTGCCTAAGGAAGGAGCTGTTCCTTGGAGAAAACGGTAAGGATTAAATTCTTATAAGTCGTATATATTTAATGAAAAATGTATGACATGTTACTGCCAACTTCGAGAAAAAACATGAACAGGCGACATGACGTTCGGCTGCTTTGGATATTGATAGCTGTCGTGTCATGCTGTCGTGTCACAATAATTAAGCTAGAATTTTGCAATCACAGACAGTGGAACTGAGACTTTTATTATTTGTTCTGTTTGTGTGTCTATATTTGAGAGGGTTGTCAACTCAATGCAGAGAAAGAAGTTGTAGTTAAAAGAGACCACCGCACCATAGCCTAGTGAAGGACTGGCTTTGCTTTGCTAGAGTCGTTGCTAGGGTTGGACCATAGACCCGGTGCTAATATGGCACCTGTGCCTTAACGACCCGTATCTACTGGACCGAATAGCAACGCAGATTTCTGTACCTCATTTCGGCGCCACTGATATGCCTGCGTTGCTCTCTGATGCTCTGAAAAATGAATTTTAGAATAACAGAAACATCGCAGCATGTGACGCTAGTTAATATTACACTCGTCAGCAGCTAACGTTAGCCTACCATTAGCTAGCAAATGGATTAAAATGCTGACAGCTAAACTGTGTAAAGTGTGATTTATTTCACTGTATAGGATCCAACAGCAGTATGTTAAGCAGTGTGCTGCTGCCGTTGTTTAGCTACTTGTCTGAAGAACAACACAGACGGTGCGTCGCGGTGCATTCAAAGTTGTTGTAAAATACCCTTTTGCCATGGTGGTTGTTTTTGTCGTTCAACAGCAATTTACGAGTGAAATACGTTATTGTTATAGTTATTACATTATTATTAAATCATTTAATTTTGACCATATGGCCTAAAGTTGTTTCCCCCCCTTAATTAGGTTTTGTCCATTTGGCTTTGTCTGTCAACAAACAAAACAAACCAAAAATACATGTTTCAGGACAGTTTTTGGGAAGATGATAGAAACGTTTTAGCCTTGTATCACTTACAATGCACTGAATTATTAGCTGATTTATAAAACAAATGTTATATTTTATATCTATACCTATCTATAAAATGACTTGAAGATACCATACAAAAATACTAACTTAACCTTGTATTTTCCCCCTTTTTTAGTCATTAAGTCTGATGGCTGAAAAGAAAACCACTCCCTTATGGCAGCGCTTCACCCAGCCAACACCAAAACAAAGAAATGCTGCTGGTTGCTACTGTGTGTCAGCACTACTATTGTTAAAATGGTCAATTTATTTTATTGTTCTCAGCTGTTTGATAAATGCTGCTAAGTGCACTAAACTTTTTTTTTTTTTTACTTTTAATTGAAAAGTTTATTTGACAAAGTTATATTTATTTTCTTTCTTTCTTCTTACCCGTTTTGTTTATTTATACAATATATGTTTTGACATTATACATGTTTAATGTAAGTATACAAGTGCAGATTGGTGTTCAAGTGATCAATAAATGTTTTTGTTGAGAAATTTTGTGTATCTTAAGTACTTATTAGTGTTAAATTTTATCTTTCAAATAGAGGTTAAAAACAAGCAAATATCGGCCAAAAATAATCTGCAGCATATATCGGCCATCGGCCGACCCTGATTTCAAAAGATCGGCATCGGCATCGGCATGAGAAAATCCATATCGGTCGACCTCTAGCAACTAGGCTATGAAATGTACCATTTGCTTCTCTGCAACATCCCTTTTTTTTTAAATGTCTTCTCAAAAACAATATTGCAACAGTAATAAACCTAAGCACTTGCAGTTCTCTTTTTTTGATCAAAAGTGCATGAATATACTTGGCAGGTGTTACCATGTATAAAGTTGTGAACATTTTTGACTTTCCCCATCTGCTCGTCTAATCATGAAGGGCTCAGTTTGTTCAGCTAATTGACTTGGTGGAAAAACCAACAATGGAAATATTTTTAAACTTCCTGACTCAAAATAGTCTGTTGTCTTGCATTAGAAACCTTTTAGGGTAGAAATGTGTTTTCCATTTCCATTACGTTTGCTGGAAATGTGTAAAGCAAAGTTTGGTCTTTACTCTAACAGAAGTAAGGTCTGTAGCTGTCGACCTTGTTTGGCACATAATAAGACAAAGAAACTGTATCCTGTCTCAGTGTTTTCCACAGGTTGAGAATTTACTTGTGGCGCAGGATGTCACAGCTGGTTGGTTTGTCATACATTTTATGGTTCAACAGATAAAATAGCCTACCGGATTACCCTGAGCCCAAATGTGATGTATTAACAACTTAACCTTAAAACCATAGCCTACTATGATCCATACAGAAAGTAACATGCTATTATAAATCTCAACACTGTGTGCACGCCATGTCTCCTTCCGAACTCCTGTTCAATCATAATTACAGTAAGGCTATCCAAAGTCGATTCTTGTTTGTTTTGTTTGGTATAGATCATCGTTTGTTTTTGAAAGTAACACGCTGTTTTGTGCTATAACGTTACATGTGTCCTGTTGCACTCAGGATCTCATCTGAACAGATATACTGTATGTCATTCAAAAACTCTGGATTGTAGTTTAAAAGCATACAGCCAACTTAACTGTTTGCTGTCCTGGCTCCTAAATGGCGGAATGAGCTCCCCATTGACATCAGTATTATTATTTTTTTGTACAGCTGCACTTTTACTCTTTGTACTCTTCGTAGTTTTGCTTATTTAAAGGTAATGTACTTGCACTTACTACTTGTTGGTCTGTGTGCACTATAATGTTGATTGGAAAAAAATGTAATTCAGATTTTATCTTTCTGGGTGGGTCTCAATCTACCTGGGCGGGGCGCCCAAGTAGAACCTGTCTGGGAAACAGCTTATCCTCTGAAACAGTATGGACGTTACCAGGCTTACATGATGCGTCAGTATGTTTTTTTTTTTAATCCTCTAGGATTCATAATGAAACATGACAAGTGGGAGCAGCTTGCCTGTGTGATGGATGTTAAAAATCATGCAGACTTTAGTCATGTATCCGCTCTGCCTGTTTCAGTGGGCAACGCTGGCTTTTTCTCTTGCTGAAAATGGGAGATCAACATATCGAGATCTAACCGTTTTTAATTGCTGCTCTTCTTCATAGTCTTTACAACGTTTCTCTGCAGCAAGGATTCCTTCTAAGTCACCATGCCTGTGTGATAATTGAGCTGTGCTGAGTGGACGTTTGATGTAGATTTTTCAAAGCATGAGGTGGGCTTCATGTCATGCCGTGTGGTCTTGATCTCACACCAGGCAACCTGTTTTATCCAAGTTGTTGTCTGTTATCAAAATGTCAGCCTAACTAAATGTGTGCCTGTGCACTGTGAAATTTCTTTACACATGTCCTCTATTCTCAATCAGTGACATCAGAGTGGGTGGGAGGGCTGATTCGTCTGAGGAGACACAGTTGTTGTTTATATGGAACAAACCTTTTTAAAATACTCACAATTGTCTGCAGTGTTATGGTTGCAGTATCAGATGAGTCAGAAGTGCTAAATCACTTCCTAAGGTGAATAATCATCCCACTGGCATTAGGGTTGCA
This sequence comes from Perca fluviatilis, assembly GCF_010015445.1. Lineage (NCBI taxonomy): Eukaryota > Metazoa > Chordata > Actinopteri > Perciformes > Percidae > Perca > Perca fluviatilis. The sequence goes on along the minus strand of NC_053128.1, from coordinate 15,915,215 downwards.
TACCGAAACCTGGTGCCAATATGGTATCTACCGGACCGAATGGCAACGCAAATTTCGGTGCTGCCTAAATGCCTGCGCTGCCCTGTGGTCCTCCGAAACGGATGTTACAGGCAACAGAAGCATCACTGCATGTGAGGCTAGTTCACATTACACTTGGCAGCAGGTAACGTTCACCATTGACTGGTGAAATTATTTATTGTCATTAAAGCTATAGTGCGTAGTTTTTGCTGCCCCCATGAGGAATTCTAAGTAATGACAACAAAACTGTTGGTGCGTCCACATGATACAAGCCTTGCATGACCACCTCTCCACGCAGTTGCTAGTAGCCAAGGTGGACACGGAGGATTAAAAAAACCTGATGGTAATTATCTTGACTCAAGTTTCTGCGCAGGGAAGTTACCAGACAACACAATCTTCTGAACATAGCCATACTGAGAAATACAAAGAGTTGTGTGGAGCTGATAGTCTTACCCTACAGTCACATTAGCTACAAAAGAAAGCGACACCAAAGAATTTCTAATATAGGAAGAAGTTCCACTCCCTTGTTACTTCCGGCTTCTGAACTGGTTGCAGTTCCACCAGAGTTCCATATAGGGGGTGCTCACAGGCCAGTGCAGAATGAAGGGGATTCTATACCCCTCAAAATCCATTTTTTCAGGATATAATTTTTTTTTTTTGTCTAATTTGAATGTTGCATTCGAAAGGGGAGGCTAAGAAAATACACACTGCTGGATGTTCGATTTTTTTAAAGTCGCTTTTTTGTTCTAAAAAGCCTTGAAAATGTCAGTGACGTCATACACATATACGGCCGGAGATACTGCTTTACGGCAAGCTCTGAGTCGCTTCCTTTTTTCTCTCGAGGCATCGACAACACAGCTGACAGGTTAGGCTCTCCCTGTTAATACACATGCTAGAAAGAGGTTTGCTGATGTTTTAAAGACCACGCCGAAATATTTCAGGCTCTGCTTCGGATGCCGTCAAGCTGGATCTCCGATCATAATCAGACCTTCACTGACCAATCAGCATTCATTAGCAGAATGCTAGCGTGTTATGGGCAACAACGACTCACCCTGTAAGAAATCAAAAGGATATACGTACTCGTTCATTCAACTTTCGACCTATAACCCATGTTGAACTTGCAAAAACTACAATCAAATCTGAGGTTTCTCAACGACAATCTAGCAAAAGAGACACATTTAGCCGTCTAGCTCCATAGAGTCCCATTCATTTTGCAGTGGACCGCGATCACCCCCAGTGGAACTCTGGTGAAACTGCAAACAAATTCGGTACAATGGGGCTGAATAGGGAGTGGAACGGCTTTCCGTAGACCGGCTTTGGCGACACGCACTCGCTTGTGGGCCCTCCTGGGCGTGCCTAGCCTACTCCTGTTTGCTTGGCAACAGTAAACAGAAATTCTCCGGTGCTACCTTCAAGCACGTCTTAAAAGTCCCTTCAGAGGTATTGTTAAGTCACAAGAACGATTCATTCATTTTCAATGGGAGTGGCCGTTTGCCAGCGACAAGCGACGAGCTTGTCGCTGGCAAACGGCCACTCCCATTGAAAATGAATGGCAGCCTGTAGCTTTGTCGCTGTCTCTTGTAGCTAATGTGACTGTAGGGTAAATTAGCTTTGTAGCAACTCATTTGGCAATGGCTTGAATGTAACGGACGTTCATTAATATCAAAACGTTAAGCACTAAAGCTTTAAACTTTCAATAGCCTACATGATTTAAATTTGACCATATGGCCTTAGCAATAAACAAGCTGTTCCCTTAATGTCGCCGACTGTAGTTTTGTGCTCTTTTTAAAGTACTGTTTCAGGTCCGGGACGGTTTTAAAATTATTGTTTTAGCACTGGTATTGGATTTTTTTTACTCATAGCTGTGTCCTTCCATATCATTTTAACCATTAAGTCCCTTTATCCATACTGTAGACCAGTGGTTCTCAACCTGGGGGTCGGGTCCCCATTTCTGGGGGTCGCCAGATGGTTGGGGAGAAAAACATGAAATACCATTCTAGACTGGGAAATGGTTTTTACAATATGGTGTGAGTTTGGTACATTTCATGTGTTATATTCAGAGCTTAATTTGTAACTCAGGAGGTCCTGGAACACAGAAAGGGGTCTGAAGGTGGGTCAGGGGGAGAGGAAAAAGTCACAAACGCATAAAAAAATCCACAGGCTAGGTGCCAGCTGGTAAAACTAAACTGTCACTAAAGAAAAGCATTAGTTGTTACATGTATTAATCACAACATTCACAATAATCACTTAAAAAACCAGCAGGGGGAGGCGCGTAGAAACAGCTGTTTACATTGGTTTGCAGCTCTCGAGGGGGATGGGGGTCGCAAACACCAACCTTATTATTCTGGGGGGTCGCGACTAGAAAAGGTTGAGATCCACTGCTGTAGACAGTAATATATTTTACACCATATCAATACTCTCTACAGATGGTGCCTCCTTCTGAAGTTTTGATGGTACGACGACAGCAAGCAATGTATCTATATCCAAATCAGCACAGTCATTCAATATCTACATAGAGAACAAAATGTCACTGTCTAGCTCTTCAGAAGGAACAGGACGTTGTGAATTTGTTGCTAAATAGGTTTTAATTCTGTCTGTTGTCTTGCCATTAACTCTTTGAAATGTTTTCAAATACTGTCTGTTGCTCCATGTTGTCTTTTTACCAACACTGGATGTACCTACAAGGAATTGGTGAGTGAACTGGTTTTTGAATTGGTTATTGTAAGCTTAAACAATCTTGTAATGCTGCAGCCATTTATCTGCTTGTACAAATAATGTGTGATGTATTTATTTGGTTCCAGATAATGCTGCAGCCATTTATCTGCTTGTACAAATAATGTGTGATGTAGTTATTTGGTTCCAGATTTAAGTGTCTAATTTATGCCACTTTTCACTTTGTAATTACCAGTTTCCGACTAAATAGCTTTCATGGCAACATTCAAGTTGTAATTCTGATTGAGAAGCGATACATCCGACCTTGGTGTTAATAAATACGAAATTCTAAAATATTTCAACTCTTTCATTTACTAGCTAGTATTCTACACTACAGTAAGCTTCTTGAGCTTTTGCTTTGATTGTTGTCAGTTTAGTTGCTGTTATTTTCAACATGGTGAAATAGCCTTAATGTGACCATATGAAATGGGGTTGTTACTCTTGCAGCCTGTTACTTTAAGTTAGAGCTGGGCGATACGGAGAAAATCAAATACCACAATATTTTTGATCAAATACATTGATGTCGATATTGTGGCGATATTGTATGGTTGACTGTCGGTGCTTTCACAAAATATTTATACAACAGAAGGCTGCTCTTGTCCTTGCACACAAGGCCTTACTGCTGCATGATATGAGGACAATGTCGAATTTAGGTTATTTTGACTAAATATATGATATGATATGATCTGTAGCAAACAAATTGCCCCCCCCCCCGCAATTTGGATATTGAACTAGTCCATATAGCGATTTTTAATAAAATTGCAATTCATTGTGCATCTCTACAAGGCGTGTAAGAAGAGACTCCTGCAGACATTACAATTACCCATTTTGTGTTGTTTCAATCCAGGACAACTGGCACGGTCATGTCATTTAGTTGTACGATAATGAGGTTGAAAAATGTTAGTTCATTATGGATTACACACATGGCCTCATGTCCCACCAAGAGTATTCATGAATATTTTCTTTATGACGATGGATATTACTGTCATCAGTGTTGCAGGCACTTGGTCATAAACCAAAGTACTTGACAGATTACAGTTTTAAGAGTCAGGACATTTCAATCCGTACCAAAAACTTTCTTGTTGGTGGCGCCAGAGTAAGAGTCAAGGTATGAAGTCATTATGATACTTGGTCTTGGAACCAATCTGTCTGGTACAGTAGATGTCAAAATATTCCACTGGATAAATGAAAATTATGATCTGCTAATGGTTAGATGTGGGGGGAAAAATCGATACAGGATAGCATCTCGCTATTTTCCGTGGCAATACTGTATGACAGATGCCAAGTATCGATCTTTTATTATATACTGTATGTCGGTCAGTTTGTCTGCTTGACAATCCCATTTTGCAGCAATAAAATTGAAGTGAGATGAACAAACAGAGAAATGTATGTTTTTAGATAAAACGGATGTTGACAAAGTTTCGTTTTGGGGACATCATTTGAAATTGGGAAAAATTTGAAGTTGGAAAAAAGTTAATAAATTGCAATATGTCACACAATATTGCAATATGTTTAAAATCACAATAATATCATATCGTGACATTCGTATCATGATTATATCGTATCGTGAAGCCTCTGGTGATTCCCACCCCTACTAATTTTTCAGTCTGGTGGTGGTGTACTGACTATTGCTTTGGTAGAAGTTTTGTTCTGCCATAGCACTGCTGAACAAAATACCTCGCTGACTTTGTATAGCTACGGTGTCGCTGTTGTGGTGTTAATATTTTCTTTAAGCAGTTGTATAAAGAAGAGCTGGAAAAAGTGACTTCTGCTGAGATGTTCCCAGACACTCAGCAGGCCGATTGGAGCAACCAACCAGAGTATTACAATTTGTATATGGTAAACCGTAGGACCCCCTACCAAAGTACAATCGAAAAATCCCAAATAAACACACATGCACACCCCGTCTCTCTTTAGAGTCTGTATTCATGTATGCAGGCCCCATGGTCTGTATCATGCAGGCTTCATCCTCCATCACAGCCTCCAAACGTCCTGCTGAGATCGCCGAACAGCTCGTCAAGGGCTCCGAATTCCACCAGCCAAGCAGAGGAGCCATGGTGAGAGAGCAGACACTGCTGAAATAAGAAATGAGGGCCCCCACACACACATACACGCGGACTGTACACACAAACACTACAGAAGAACTGAGGAGTTCAGGTGTAAAAGTGAAAACTGTTATTCTAGACCCAAAATAACTTTTAAGTAACATATTTGGCATTTCCCAGTGATGAATTTTAATTTAGGTTACCAGTGCTTATGTTTCTTATTGGTACCATACTATTTGAATTCCTTGTGTACCACTTCAATTATGTCTTCTCAGTAGCCACCAGCTGGTTCTCTTTATCCCACTTGCATTGACTGTACCTGACTTGTCGAGCTTTGGCATCTGGATGGATGAAGGAAGGAGGAGAAGGAAAGGAAGAAGGGAAACAATTTGCTCCTGTTATGGGTCTATTGTGTCCCCACATGCTCTTTTCCTTCTCTCTTTTGAGAGGAGGCATGTGTTGCACTGGGAGACAGATGGTTTAAAGCAGATTTATTTTGGAGCCAGGATGGAGACAGAGGGAGGAAGCAGGAAATGAATGAAAAAAGTTGGAGGGCATTGGGAGAGAATTAGAAAGAAGTGAAGAGATTATTCTCTGAATAAGCTCACCGTTAGAAATCCTTTTGAGTTGAAACACACGGCCGTTATGGTAAATCTTATGCATTTTAGACAGGATGAAGAAACAAGAACCTCACTTGAATGTGAATTATAATCATAGACAACAAATTTATTATTTTTATTCCCTATTTTTTATGATCCCTAGGAATTACATTCACATTGGGCAATTCTGTAGCACATGATTCATGTTCAATGCTAAAGTTCAGTGCAAAATCACAGTGACCTTAATATAGCATGGCTAAGAAGGGGTGAAGGTCAGGTTAGTTGGTAGGCGTGTTGTGTATCTGACTTTTTATATAGGTTGCCGTGCACAGATATGATAGAAATAAGTAATTGAAAAATGTTGGCAAGAGTCCACAGCCACACTAGCAACTCTGTCTGGCTTGACTTAAACACAGCAGTGCTTTGAGCTAAATGCATGTGACCACATGCTCACAAGGACAATGCTAAGGTGATAATCTTTAGTAGGTATTATTTACCGTGGTCGCCATCTTAGTTTAGCAATGTTAGCGTGTTAACATTTGCTAATTAGCACTGAACAAGGATGATGGAAATAATAAGGACGATGGATATTACGGTCATCAGTTTTGCAGGCATTTGGTCATAAACCAAAGTACTTGACAGATTACAGTTTTAAGAATCAGGACATTTCAATCCGTACCAAAACCTTTCTTGTTGGTGGTGCCAGAGTAAGAGTCAAGGTATGAAGTCATTATGATACTTGGTCTTGGAACCAATCTGTCTGGTACAGTAGATGTCAAAATATTCCACTGGATAAATGAAAATTATGATCTGCAAATGGTTAGGGGAAAAAATCGATACAGCATAGTATCTCGCTATTTTCCGTGGCAATACTGTATTGATAGACAGACGCCAAGTATTGATCTTTTATTATATATTGTATGTGTCGGTCAGTTTGTCTGCTTGGCAATCCCATTTTGCAGCAATAAAACTGAAGTGAGATGAACAAACGGAGAAATGTATTTTTAGATAAAAAAGATGTTGACAAAGTTTCATTTTGGGATCATCATTTGAAATTGGGAAAAATTTGAAGTTGGAAAAAAGTTAATAAATTGCAATACGTATTGCGTGACATACGTATGTATTTTTAGAGGTCAGAGGTCGCATTAACCAAATATGTTCCGTCGTTGACAGATTTTCTTTATTTATTTTTTTTTAAACAATGACCAAAAATCTCAAAGCCGTCCATAATTTTAACAGATTAGAGCACTGAGGGCCACCTACCATAACTTTAAGTAATTCAATCCTGTTTGTAACCGGTACCAACAACATTATCTTCACTTCACCGGTCTCTCCTCTGCGCGTGTGTGTGTGTGTGTGTGTGTGTGTGGAGAAGCTGCAGGCAGGCTACATGAAACATGTAACGTATGCGCCACAGAGGTCTTCTATTGATATTGTTTTAAAGTGAAACATGAGAGCAGAGGATATTAATGATGGTGTGAGGTTTAGCAAGGGTGCCCATAATTCTGCAGCGGCATTGCACCTACATGCTATTGCAAAATATCACAGCAGCCGAGTGTCCAAAGTTTCTTTAAAAAGCCCAATAATTGTGATGCCTTTTGACGAACAAGGTGAAAAAAGAGGGATCGATCTGGTGAAGCATGAAGGACTAGCAAGTAGGCCTAATACTGATAATGTACATATTTGCATGTTTAGGCATAATGGCCACAGGGCTTTTAGTGGCCTCTGCTGTCACTGTGAAAAAAAACCCAGCATTCATCATGTGTTGACATGAAAAGTGACCGCCTGGTGGGTGTCTCTGTTCATCTCTTCGCTCCATGCTATTATAAATGCATTATCTATAAGCGTGTTCTATATATATTAATTATTAAAAAATGAATATAAAAAAAAATCATTTTCATTAACAGGTGATAATAGATTATGACGGAATTTTTACGACCCTGTCCGTCAACATAACGACAAGAAAGTTTGACGCAACCACCGTTATCAGTTATACATAAGCAGTCCAGTAAAGGCTTCAATATGTGGCATTGTATGATCTTATGCTGAAGCACTTTAGTGCCCTCAAATATGATATGAATTTTAAGGCAGAAGCACAGTAATTGCCTGTAAGACCTTTCCTGGCATTAATATCCAGAATAATACTGGCCATCAATAATACTAGTTTCAAGTGAAAAGTGCTAAATGTTGCCGAGTTGATAAAGTGCTTTATCTAAAAGCCACAACTGGCCACTGTTGGGCTCCTGATCCATTTAGCAGGCTATGCAGCAGGTTGTTTTGGCCTCCAGAGTCATTTATTCGTGCTCTCATTTGCTGCATAAGCAAAGTGACATTTCTCTGCTGCTGCTCCCTCCCAGGCGGTTGGTAAAATGGCACCGAGAATTATTTCCACATTTAACACTTTTAATTGATCTGCCATGTGCTCCAGAAAGTGTTTCTCCTGTCCGCTGCGGAAGCTCCATTCTGGTCATTCATCTGTAATCCAAGGCAGGTTTGGGAGGCTTTTACTGAAAAGGCTAAATGTCTGGCTGTGATCTGAACTGCCTACTGTAATGGGGTTAATTGAATCAGTACTCTATTTACACTTTGCCCTCAATTACTGACTTAATCGGCTGCTGAGTCACTGTGGAGGCCAGGTATCCCTCAGGCAGAACGCTAGCACTTCTTGCATTCAACCCATGACATCATCGTACCAAAATACCAAAATTAGCTACTCTTCATACTCACACAAAGAGGAATTATAAACTTAAATTTTCCAAACCCCTGCCGTGGGAAAAAAACAAAAACCTTCATTGCAAATTCCATTACTTGGATATTAAACTTGTCATGTTGTGTGAAAGTGTTGGGAATAAAGTTTTGGGAATGTTGCTAAGTGCTATTAGAAAAGGGGTCAAATAGCCGTGCAGGCTGCCTTGAAGCTACAGAGTTAGCAGTACAGTAAGCCCAGCTCACTGACGGAGAGGCAGAAGGGGCTTGACAGGGTATGTCAGGGCAGCAAATAAATGTTTAAATGGGAGAGTGGGCCCAAAGAAAGGATGCGTGCACAGGCAGACAGGCTGACACCCCCCAGATAATGGAGCTGCCAGAGCCTCTCCCATAATACATCTCACCTCACCAAAACGCAATCACAAGAAAACACTTCCACTTGCACATGCAGACACACTCCCACACACATACGCAGGCGTGTCACATACATACACTCTTAAGATTTGTATTGAGCTCTTAAAGAAATGGGTGCCTAAGACGGGTTTGATAGGTGTGAGGAGAGAATGCGTCATTGATTAGAGGCTAAGGCATAGGGCTCCGCTGAAAAAACACCTCTCCTTCTCCGTGTACTGGTAATCTCCTCTGCAAGCTCTTAGAAACAGGCTGTAATTTGATAAATCGCTGGGATGAAATGAAGTGAGTTTGACGGTGCGGGGGCCTTCCATCCTTTGACACCAATCATCTGTTCCCTTTTTACAGCACATAGAGCCCCTTTCTTTCATGGCTTCACGTTAGGAGACACACTAACGATTTGTGTTGCCAGGAAAAGAGTGGGATTAAAAAGCAAGAGGCTGTGGTTGTCACTGCAGAATAATAGTAAAATTATAGGCCTTTAGTTAGAATTAAATTGGTTTAAAACAATTCAGAGCAAAGATCCCCCACCTTTGATCAGTAGTCTGGATTGGTTGTTTCACACTTCATCATTCGAATTCCGAGGCACTCCGTCCAATAGCTGGTGAGATATTTTGGTCTGTGGTGGTGGTGGACCGACCGATCGACAGACCGACATTGACATCCCCAGAGCCATAGCAGGGCTCAAAATCTCCAGTGAAAGACAAAGTTATGTTGTCTCGCTGCATATATCATTATATTGCCCACCCCTATCTACAAAGTAGTGCTTAAACGATTAGTTAATGAATCAATTCAAGTCAATCAACAACAAGTTAATCAACATGAAGTCACTTAACAAGTAAAAAGGCAAAACATTCTTTGTTTCCAGTGTCTCAAAGGTGAGGTTTTGCTATTTTTCTCTATCTTATGTCATTGTAAATTGAATATCTTTGGGTTTTGGTTTATTGCACAAACTCGAAATAAAATTAATTGTTAGTTGCTGCCTTAATACAATGCAGAGTACAATAAGATACAACACCACACAAACTGCAGCTTCAAAATTGACCAGAGTGAGTCACCACCTCTCTGACAGTCTTAGGGGAAAATGTGGGAAAACATAAACTATAAAAGCTTTAACAAGGTAACGTATTGCATTGGATTGCAAAGGTTTTCCAGTAACAATTGCATCTACCTGCAGCATCTTTATTATTAGTAGTAGGGAGCATGGTGTGGGCTTTTATACACACCAATAATATCGGCGGAGCTTTGTGTATGAACAATATGTTTCTCTAGAAAGAAGTGCCAGTTGAAATATGTACAATGCAATCTCAGCCACTGCAGTGGTCACAAACTAGGTTGAATCTCACAGTAATTGTTGCTGCTCTTTCCAAACTACCAAAGTGTAAACATGTAGGCATATGGTAAATGAAAATTTGTGTCGTGCTTGCACAATCAGTACTTGTTCCTGGTAATGAGAAACAAAATGTAAGTACTGACGAAAGGTATTGTCTGCAGGGTATCTACTGTACATTGGAGGGCCACTCCACTGAACTCAAATGAACAGTCGTCCGTCCGCTCTCTCTCCACTTTGAGGATGAGCAACTGGAACGGTGACAGGACACTCGCCAAGTCATGACGACCAAATAAACAACAGCGCGAGAAGCCTACAGCATTTTCTCATCAGGCAGAGTCCCAAACGGGGATGAAAGCCTCTCAGCTACGTTCCAAAGGAAACCGCAGCACTACCTTAGAAAGTAGCGATACGGGGCTTTGAATTTATGAATTTTCTGTTTATCAGACCACAAATGAGACCATTATCCGCTAGCTAGAGCACCCCGCGGTCCCAGCTGCTAGGAGACTACTTCACTGGGAGAAGAACGGGCGGCAGCTGCGGAGATGGACCTTCAGTCCAGCGACGGGGGTCACAGTGGGCTCGTGACCAGCAAGTCTAACCTTCATAACGGCAGCAACACAAGGTTGGCTGACACGGTGGGGTACGCTGCTGAAAGAAATCCTAGAGGAAACCCTGGTCTATGATAGTGTGTTCATTTTTTTAAAATACAATTTTCAACAAAGCATATGTTGTTTGTGATAGCCTACATCCTTGTTCAGGGGGCTCCAAATAAATCCTCAGTGTGGGGTGATCCTGTTGTTACAAATCACTGTACAATGTAGCTCACATAGTAAACTACTGTATAAGGCAACACATTTCCACACTGTGCTATGTGGGAAATGTTGAGTTTACTCACAGAAATACTGAATTAAAATGTTTACGTCTGAAGAGAGCATATTTACATTTTCTGTAGTCGCAGAAAATATATTTGTTCGCTACTGAAGCCTCTTGTTAGAATCAAAGCTTAAACATAATGCTCTCACCAAGAGTGCGAACACCAAACTGCAAAAATGTGTGTTTATTTGTGTGCGCTTTCGTCTGCTTGTATTGTTTATTCTGTGGAGCTTTTACTGGGATTGCTCTAGCCAATATTTTTCTATCTCTACACAAAACACACACACACACACACACACACACACACACACACACACACACACACACACACACACACACACACACACACACACACACACACACACACACACACACGTCCGCCTACTATGCACATGAACAATAGCTGACAAAAAGACAGCACACATGGTGTAAGCAGCTTTGTCTCATTATATTCTGGGTACCTGCTGGCAATTTTATTTCATTGTTTTAACCTAATTTATCTTGGGAAACCTGACTAAAAATGCACTGCATAGGGTGTATTTATTGTAGTTAAATAAGTATCAGATTTAGAAACATTTGTGTCCACATTTAGATGGAAAATACTGAAATGCAAGCTACAGATATATATTTTTACCTCTTAGGTTAGCTTTGCATGAAAATCACCCAGTAGCCTACATGCTGTAAAACCCCACCCAACACACTGGAGTTGTACCGATACCACTATCGGAAAAGCCTCCGATACTGCCTAAAATGCTGGTATTGGTATTGGCGAGTATTTGATTCTATGCACCGATCCAATATCACATAATTTAGCCCTGAAAAAAATCATTTATGATCTTTTTCCATTATGACCGACTGTCAAAGTAGATAATAAAATAAAGTCCTTTGGCATTCATTCTCTGTAACCTGAGCCAGGCCATACTGTACAAACAATGATAGCAATCATAGCTGTATACTACTAACCATGTGTGTGTGTGTGTGGATGTGGATATGGATATGGATGTGTATATGTAATGCACTGGTATCGGCGCGGTAGCTAATACACAAGTTCAGGTATCGGAATCGGTATTGGGAGGGAATAAATGGTATTGGAAGATCTCTACAACACACCCTATGAGTTTCTCAACATCTGACAGCTCAACTAAATATATGAAACTGTGTTGTTGTTTTTTTTTATTAACATGTTTGACAGGTAGTGAAAAGTGACCCCTTCTTACAATTCAGGATGACAAATTGTCAGGAGAGCCAGGGGAACAGCAGTACTAATAACATTTGGCACCAGGTGCCAAGTGTGATGACACGGCAAATACAGGGGCTGAAACAGTTATCTGTGAGACCATTAGGAAGTTATAAATTAAAACAGTGTATTTCACAGTGTATGATAGATTGCCATGAACCACGGGTGTACTTGAGACTCTTCACTTTCTGTGAAAAATAACTGGCAATGGTGGTGGAGAGTGGAACATGACAGACAGCAAAAATGTATGAAACAAGACCGGTTGGAGGCCATAAAGTACCAAACGCACTTGTACAATATAGATTATATTAGATTATATATATAATATAATCTAAAATTTGTCTGCTGCCTGTTAAAATACAGGATTGCATTGGCGTGCCAATCCTGTATTTTCTGGTGACTTTATTTTAACAGCACTGTAGGGAGGCCAGTGCAAAATATCTTTCTTATCTCCTATGTCCGTATTTTTTTTCTGTTAATAAATCCTGAATTCATTTTCTTAAAACAAATGAAAATAAATAGATAAGTGTTTTTTTCCCACCGGTGCATGATGGAGACACTGATTTCCAGAAAACAGTAAGTCACCTAACCAGTGGGTGCTGGGTACTGGGTAGATCAGGTGTTTGCTCTGGTGGTTGCAGTAGCTGGCCTTACTAACACAAGTCTCTCCACAGCTCACTGTCTGACAGACAGATGGACCCCAGAAACACAAAAACCAAAGAGTCTTCTCCTGTCATATTTTGGCAGCCAACACAGACAAAAAATGTGAGTGGGGCAAGGGGGTGCTCATTTTAAATAACTGTCGCAAATCATTTAAGAGGTGGCTTTAATTTACTGTCCGATATATGTATTCATAGGTAAGGTTTTACATTTTCTATGTTACTGCAAAATATAATTTGCTGTGCTTGACTACAGCATACAACTGTAAAGTTATTTGTCAAGTTAGCTCTCTCTAGTCATTTGCAGCAAATGGTGGCTGTAGGATTAACTGAGCCAAATGCCAGTGCTCCAGCATCATTCCAAGAGTATCAATGATGAAACTCAAGCTCTCCCTGCTCATCAAGTGCAAGTAGTCTATTGTCTCTTTCTCCATGGCTCCTAGTGGCAGAATGCCTCATTTCACCATGCTGCATTAGCAGGTGATTTTGTCACTTGTGCCAAAGGCATGCCATCTGGGGCTTGAAAGCAGGCCAAGCAAGTTTAAATCTCTGCAGTTAGAGTTGGGACCATTCCGATCCATTATCGGTATTGTTTGCCAATTCTGATGTTATTCACTCTTTGGATATCGGCTTGACGTCACGATCCACACACCGGTCTAGATTTCATAGTCTGATGTTTTTATAAATTATAAATAATGCAATTTTAAGCCCATATACAAAATGTTGTAGCGCAAATGAATACATGAATTAGTAATTACACAGTTCTACAACTGCCTGCAGCAAAGACGAGACGGCAGAACGGGAGCGGGTCTTACAGGAGCGGGTCTTACCGGTCTTATAATACATCCATGAACAGGAGTTGATGGCTAGCAGAAACAAAGCTTCTTGAGCAGAAATGGATAAATAAAAGGGTCTTTTGAATGGCAAGTTTAGTTTCAAAGCCCTTTCAGATGGTTCTCTCCACAAGAAAAAGTTATTTGCATGTACTGTCGATGTGAATTGAGTTTAGGACTGGGCGATATTGACAAAATCGAATATCCCAATATTTTTTTACCTCGATACCGCAACAATATTGTAGTGTTGACTATTGGTGCTTTAACAAAACATTTACACAATGTGATTTTTGATAAATAATCATCAGTAATGTGGATATAATAACTAAGTGGGTAAAGGCAAATAATAGAACAGTTACAACAGTCTGGTAAGTTCAGAAAATGACATCACTTTACTCTAATGCAGCCTTTAAAACCAGGAAAAGACAACACTTACGCCATATTAGGATATTATGATATCCAAAATCTAAGACGATATCTAGTCTCATATCACGATATCGATATAATATCGAAATATTGCCCAGCTCTAATTGAGTTACCAGTGGAGCAGTCGAGTCTCAAATATTACTTGAGCATTAAAACCTTCCCTACATCCTTACATTTAGAACAGATAAAAAAAGTTAACTATAGAGATGCACCGATTACAATTTTGTACCGTAACGTCACCGCTCATTTTACACACAGTTTAGCAACAAAACTAAACGCTGAGGGAAGATTACTACATTTTTAATGTTGGTTTTGTGTGGTATGCACCCCCGCTAACCTGGAAAGCGTTTTAAACAGTAACTTTAAAGCTGCTGTAGGTAAGATTGTGAAGAGCCAGGACTTTGCCAACAAATTTGAACATCGACAACTTCTCAGTCCCTCCCCCCTTTCTGCTGCAGCCTAAACCGTCTCCTAAGCCCCTCCCACACAACGGAGTTTGACAGAACTGCCGGCCGGCATGTCAGACAACATGTTCAATAACTAAACACTAACACAACGTTAACTTTACTCACCAACAGTAAAACGATGCTAACTAGCAGGCTACCGTTAGCCATTTCAGCATCACATCTGACCGACCACTGTGCAACGTTACTATCATCCTCACCAACGTAGCTTTGTGGACTTTTGACTAATTTACTACTAATAACCAAGTGAAAGATAAATCATTCATGGTAATTATGTTACCTGTCGAGAAGAAATGTGGCTACATCTGCATCATTCTTCAGAGCTTTAAAATCCTGCAGCCATGCCACCTCTGAAACCTTTCTGCAGCTCCTGCGCGGGGAGGGGGGAGGGGAGAACGCTAATATATATGCGTGTGCCTGAGCAGTGATTGACGGGCAGATAGAAACCCCCTGTGGCCCTGATTGGAGAAAATCAACCGGGAGCGGTGGAATTTTGCCAATGGCACTACAGGCTGTAGGAGGTGCCAGAGGAGCTGTTTTTATTTTTTTATTTTACGTAATTCATGTAGTTCTACTGGAACATAGGGTCAGTTTCAGCAAATATGACAGAAAGTTAGTTTTATAAGACTTACCTACTGCATCTTTAATACAGCGTGTCGGAGGAATACAATGTCTCCTATGTCGCTAACGTTAGCTTCTTGTCTCATCTGGGGTCTGATTAAACAGTAAATTCATCAAAGTCAGTGTACACAATGCTATTTTCCAATAAACTGTAGCTGTCATATTTCACGGGACCCACGTCAGTGCGGTTTTCATGTTCCAGTTGTTCAGCCTCATGCAGATGGAAGAGAGAGCCGCTGACCGTTCGCCTGAGATCAGTAGAGCAGACGGCTCTGCAGAGCTGTGTATAATTACGTCTTAATGACATTTCATAAACAGCTGACGGAGCGGCAGTGAGGCGCTGATACATGCATATAGCGGAAACCCTGCATGTGTGGTGCTGATGTTGCGCGATGTTAATCATGTGGCGCCCGAATGCATTTCACCGGCATAAAATCGGCATATGTCAGACTGACCGGCCAGTCGCCGATCACGTCAAAAATGGCCAATTCCGGTCACCTGCCAGTCAATCGGTGCATCTCTAGTTAACTAGGACACTCATGCAATTAATCACGATTTAAAAAATGCAATCAATTGACAGCCCTAATATATATAGATAATATTCACATTTTACCATTTTACGAGCTGTAGCTTCTACTCAGCAGGCCTAATTCACTCACTACTGGAGATATTATTCTCACATAACCTGATACTTTTCAAAGGATGTCTAATATTTTATTTAAACATTTTTCTGTAGATAAACACTTGAAAAGCATCAGTGTATTATAGATGGAATCAATATTTATAGCTGGAGGACAATATAATCCTTTTAAGACCCTCCCCACACCAATGCGGTTCCAGCCCCTCAATCACTGATGTCCCCTGCACTTGTCACTGAGAGGCCCATGTCAGCCATCCTAGTTTTTCTACTTTTCCACTGTGGTTACCAAGCGGCAACAGAATGAAGCAAAAGTGCCAAAAACTGCAGTCCGAGTGGCCACTTGAGGCTGGCTCTAAAAGGAAGTAAATCCCCATAGACTCCATGTTAAAATGCCCAAGTTTACAGCAGAATAAAACCCGTTTAAAGCCTGGTACAAAACGGTTTTGGTCTCTATAGCATTAAAGTTTATAACTTTCCTGTTTAAATTATATTCAGGTTCAGATTCAGTTCTGCAAAATAAAGGTCTTTCCGCTTTGAGTGACAGGTGGGCTGCCATCACAGGAGGCGAGCATAGCCTGTAGGCTTTATTCGGCCCTCCTCAGCTCCTGCACACTCCACATCTTTGCTCATTTTTAGATTGGCCGACGTTAGGAACTGCAAAGATGGCGACGTCCGGTGCCACTGGGAGCTGTCCACTTCAAGCTTCATTTTGGCTCTTCAGAACCCTATAGATTATGTCATGGAGACTAGGGTTGGGCATCGTTTGGATATTAACGATTCTGATTCCAATTCCGATTCTTCCTTTCAATTCCGGTTCTCATAGATTCTCAATTCTGATTCTTTGAGTGGTGGAGTTGAAACGGGTCAATTGCTTATTTCACAATTAAGAGGAAAGTTTTATTTTGATTCAATGCAGACGAGGCTTTTTCAACGTAAACTAAAGCCACACTAGACCACCGCTTACTGTGCTCCATTAGCCTGGGTAAACCCTGACGAACTTCCGGCAAATTTGACATTTGCTCTGCAGGTCAGTCTGGCGAAGAGCCCATTCAAACCCATTTCCAATGTCCTCAAAATTGAGGCACCAACCAAAACCGCTGAGGCGGGCTTTACACCAATCACGACCGTTGAGGCGGGCTTTACACCAATCACGACCGTTGAGGCGGGCTTTACGCAGACGAGGATAGCGCAGCAACGGCGAGCAGCTTTTTGTTTACATTCAACATGACTGCCATGACCGGCGAGCTGCAGGTCAGTCTGACATATGGCGATTTCATGGCGGTCAACGTTACAATTAACTGACAACATAAGTTATACGAGTTACAGTTCTCAAGGACACATGCACACACGGACAGAGACACGGTCTCTTTTTCCTTTCTCTCAACTTTTCCGCCGTGTGTGGCGCGTACCTGCAGTCCTCGCGGTGTCCGCGCTATTCTTGCACATGTAGGGAACCTCGTGAATTAACCTGAAACATATCAGCTGTTTGGACATTCTTCAGCATGTGTGCACAAGATAACAAGTTTGCAATATGCAACACCTGCAAGGAAAAAGTAGGGCGTGGACTTCTTATGTACTGTCTATGGGCGTGGAGGGAACCAAAAACCACAATCACATCCAATTGTGACTATCCAATTGCGCCCAGAGGCATTTGAGTGGCGTCCGTTGGTGACGCCCCTTTGGAAATGAACTGTCAATGAACCTTTCCCAGACCCACTCTCAGTTACAACTGACAAGGGTCTGCTGTCAACCAGGCTAGTGTTCCATGGCTGCAACACAACAAGCGCCTGGCTGCTACGGAAACCAAAACTTGCGCATGTTAAATTTGGAACCCCATGATCAGATTTGAAACCAAATCCTGCAAACGATTCCAATAAAGAAACGATTCCGATGGAATCGTAATTTTTGAAACTATTCCAGGTAGGAATCGGTTCTCGATGCCCAACCCTAATGGAGACTACGTCCATATTTTATACGGTCTATAGTGGTTACTGTCTCTCTACTGCATGTGAAAAAGATGTACTGTATATGTGCATCTCAGAGACACAATCCATTAAGAAGGCGCATGATTACACAAATACATAGAATACAAATATTAACATATAATTTGGATGGATGGATTACCTTTGGAATGTGTGGGTTCTGCTGCACAAGCTTTTTGGATTCATTTTATAGTTATTTTCTTCGTTTTTTAAACACAAAGGAGGCTCAAGTATGCTGCCAAGCCACAGCTGTTTTTCAGTTTTCTTGATTCCTGAACTTTGCCTCTCTACAAGACTATTTCCAGCAGCCGTTCTCTTAGCTGGTCTGTCAGTGTGGCATTGTGCTGCGGAACAAAGAAACCAGCGAGCAAGCCATCATTATCACTTCAGGGACCCGAATACACATTCCCCCAAGGACGCCTGAGAACACAGACCCAAAAACAAAGATCCATTACAGATAAAATAAGTGAAAAATAAATTCCAGAGGAGGGTAGAAGTGGTGCCTTATGTTTAGTGGAAGGTGGTGTATTAACAGCTGCAGCCCCATCTCTTTTTGGATCTCAATAAGGCCATCACCACAGGGATTTCCAATGATCAACTGCACGTAGCTGAAAATGCCATGATTGATATGAATTCCCCTAATTAACTATTCATTGTTTTTCAGGGCTGCTTTAAGTCTCTCATCGTGACATTCTCAAAGGCCTGATCCATCTCACTGAATTGTTTACATTTGTAGACACAGCCGAGTCAAAGGCAGCTTTAAAAAAAAGATTTTCATTTGCTGTCTTCTTCATCCGCAGTGTTTATATGTCAAAGAAAACCCTACCACATTCAAATCTGTAAATCACATTGCCACACACACACACATATATATAAACACATAAACACACACGCACACATAAACGCACACACACACACACACACACACACACACACACACACACACACACACACACACACACACACACACACACACCCATATACACACACACACAATATTCTTCTCAGTTTATCAACACCCACCCGATGACAAACCAGCATGCCAATGGGAATAGGCACTGGCCAGTGTACACACACGTGAACAATAGTAACTCCGAGGTCTTATGAGCCCTTTTACATTTTGTACCTTTTAGACTGGACACAGAGTTTTGCCAAAATACATTTGGCTTAAATTAATGAACACAGCAACAATACTTCATTATCATGTGCCAAACACATGGATGTAACCAATACAGAAATTATATTATTATATAAATAAGGCTTAATTGATCCCAAGGGGGAAAGCCACAAGCTAGTATATAAAGCAATATATAAAATGTATATAAGCAAATTCAAATTAGATGCACATTTACCAGCTGCAACAATAAATCGATAAACACATTATTGCATTAATAATTGTAACCCAAAATTATAATATATATTATAATGCATTACCTAAAACTTGTTTATCAAAACAAGATGTTTTCCCCCTGGTATATTCTAATCTGAAAATGCTTCAAAAGGCTATATTTGCGTATTGCAATCATTAAAATCTTTTATTAAGGGGGCCTACCTGACCCCCTGGCTTTAGTCTCGTATCTTATCACCTTTTTGGTTACTGTAGAGTTTGCAGGTCAGGATAGGGTAATGAGCGCATTGTAAACCCTAGATCCTAGATGAAGGGCAACTGTCAGTGGTGGGTTGATAGGTGACATTAGAAGTGTTATTGGTGATGCCTGCCACAACCTGCATGTCAAAAGGGAATGGAAGAACTGGATTCTTGGCATAGCAACGGTATAGGACAATTTGTAAAATAGGATAACTAGTGATGTATTGGCACAGGGAATGTCAGTGGAGATGGTTTGTAATGGTTACAGGGGTCTGGTCCATTATACCTGACAGCAGCTGTCAGTTAGTTAGTGAGTGAGAGTGCAGATCCGGAGAACCTTGTGTCTGCAAGATGAGTACCTGGCAGTTCAGTGTCGAGTACACAGGCACAAGTCTAAGAGGGTTAAGACTGAGGAGTGAAAGGCAGCTGTAGCAGTGCCTCAGTGGCAGGGAGAAATATCACAGTGGAGCAGAGTGGGCTGGTGCGATAAGTGTGTCCACTGAGGTGTTGGCAAGAAGTTAGGATTTTTGGAAAGGTATTAAAGAAGCAACACCAAGCTGTAGTTTTAGAAAGGCATGAATGTTTAATTTCTTGTGAAGATGGGTATGTGAATGATTACAGATGATAGGTTGCAGCAGGGTGGTGTTGACAAAAGTTGACAGAAAATGGGACCGCTAGACGTGTCATCGTCAAAGGACGTGCCTCGTGGCCTGCCTTATTTTGCCTCTGATTGGGTTACCCTGGTATTATTACCCTAATCCTAACCAATCCCCACTCGCCATGCTTATACCTAACTACATCGACCATTCTAACAATGGCTCTACCGTGTTGACCCTGCTGGAGGAAGACAAGCTGTGGAACGGTCTGTTGGATATCAACAAGTTGAGTTAGGAAAATTACAGTTGGGCAGAATTAATCTGAGTCACTCATATTCTCAGTTTTAACCAAGTCTTTCAGATGCTGCTGAAATTCCACTTTAACTTATTAAATATATATTATAGATATTGCAAATTTACTATATGCAAGGCAAGTTTATTTATATAGGACATTTAATCCCCAAAACACATGTTTTATATTAAGCATTAAAGCATAAAAAGAATGAAGAGAGCATTAAGACAGACGGTAGTAGCGTAAGATGCTGCGCAATTTCTTCCAGTTATGTAGTCAACAGCATAAAATCTTAAAAATTTTGCCATATTTGTTCCATGTGATTGGAGATAGGAATTCATTTTTTGCTGTGACATTGGACTTTTAATGGATGATCTAATACCTTGAATTTTTTACTGAAGAAGTCAAGGAACTAATTGAGTAAGGTGTTCAGATGCAGGAAAGGAATGATTTCCAAGTCCCTCAGTTCTAAATTGTCAATGTTGAGTTTCTCTCTTTAAATATGTCATGATGAATGATTGTTGATCTCTTTGTGGATTTAGGAGTAACAGACACATCAAATAAAACACAAAATTGATCATATGAAATATTAACACCCTCAGTGATGATCAGATCGAGTGTGTGTGTGTCCTTGATTGTGGATGCACAAGAAAGCATGATTAAATAAGGCTGCAATTCCTCCTGCTACTCCATCAAATCTCACCGCATCTGTAAAGTTTAAATTAAGAGGGCCAGATTTATTTAACAACAGTAACTGCAACAACCAGGTTTCTGATTAAAAAGATAAAATCAAGTTACTAATTAAATAGTAGTAAAAGGATTAGGATTGTTAATTAAAAATAATGTTTGTTAGAGACCTAACATTAATAACGTTATTTCTGACAGGGCTGAAGACAGATTGTAGCCTACCTGATGAGGAATGGATATTAAATTTGATGAATTTGAAATGTGAGTTGCGTGCATCTTGTTCACACTACCACTTATTGGTTGTTGAGCTTGGTCCTTGGCAGGATGTAGTAGGTCCATGCCCAATAAAGGGAAAAAAAAGAGGAACATTGGGGCAGGTAGAGGTGGGGCAAGTACCCTGGATGTCCTAGACATCTTCTGACTTGTCTGCGCTGGTGCCAGGGCAGGTGCCTGGTCTGGATTTGACTCACATTTTTTAGAGATGCGGCACTGCAACTTAGTGACATCCAGTAGCATCATATCCAGTTCCTTTATCTCTGTCTCAATGAGGCAAACATTTGGTGACCTCGCTAGCCTTATCAGTCTAACTAGCACAGACAGGAGAGAGCCGTTTTCTCTTTCTGCCTTCTTTATAATCAAGGTTTCTGCCACAGAACATGCTTGGATGGGGTGGAGGCAAACGACGTGGCAGAGTGCGCAGCGCGGGGGGGGCGTTAATGGCAAAATTAATCTGCTCTTTCATTTTGTCAGTGAATCCCAAAAGGGCTGAGTCAGAGAGGAGGAATTGGTGATCAGTACTTTTACTCCAGATCTGTTTGGGTGGAGGCCGTCTGTCCTACATCTCCAGAATAGATTCAAGTTGGTTTCCCTCTGTTGACCGCTGGCAATGAACCACTTCTAAACAACCGGGCTTCCAGTAGGGCTGGACGATGAATCGAAAATGTATCAACATCAAAATTCTGAAGCTGTTATCAACGTATTTTTCCCATCACAAATTTCCCATCATAATTTCGATAATTTATTCATGTTGATAGGCCTACCTTCTCCTTAAAAACATTCTACCGCGTGTGTAGTCACATGACTTTGCCCGGACCAGTCAGCCACATGGAAAGCATAATGGAGGATAACTCTGAGTCAATTGAGCAACTTGTGCCCAAGAAAACGCAGTGTCCGTCGTCTGGAAACATTTTGGCTTCAACGTTCTACATTCATTAACATTCATTATCGTTACTGAGGTAATATGTGCAATTAATCGTGATTTTAGATCCTATTGTGCAGCTCTAGCTTCAGTTTGTTGTTTCACATGTAGAATGATTTGATTAATTGTTTGGGGTGTTGAGATATTTATTCTTTATGTCACAGACCATAGCACCTGGAAAGTACTATGTTTTAATTGTCGTACGTACCACTTATATCTCTGATAGTGGCGTCTCTCACAACCAAAGTTACAGGTTGAAATGTCTGTTTAGATTTATTTTCCCTTTCGCTCCATCCCTCATGCCTTTCTTGCCTTTTTTCAATTGGCTCAAACTCTTCATAATTCTCCCTTTTCCATTCTTATCAGCACCCATCTCCATTTCAGTCTCATGGAGATTCATCAATGACTACGTTTACAAGCTGTCAATTTTCGGGTTATGGTCGGGTTAAGGTCACTTTTCGGGTTTCTGAAACATTCGGAATAACCCGTTTACATGCGTGAGCAGAGAGAGTTACTCCTGTATACATGGCATTTGTAATCAAATGGCAATATCCCGGCAATGTTCGGCGACGGTTAGCGTCTGGACGTAGCCTACGGACAACCTTAAGACGCAATAACTTTTCGGTCACCTTCTTATAAATCTCACTATCCCGGTACTTTCTGCCGTCAACAAAAGACATTATATTCATGGTTTTCACCACACTAATAAAGAAATTGGTTTCCTCCTCGCTCCAAAAGTGTGGTGCTGTGCTGCGTCTCGCCATGTTTATCTCTACTTCTTGTTTACTTCCGGTATACTGCAGGTTTTCTGCATTGACATATATATATAACTATATTATTATAGTATATATATATTATTATTATAACTATGTTTTCTGGCGCATACAAGAAGTTCCTCTACTCAAAAGACCAAGATTCCTTGCGAATAGAACATGCGCAGAACACAAATCAATGTTCCTTTTGATGGGGATATGCCGATACGCGTTTACATGACCAACATTTCGGGTTAGAAAAGGGGTAACCCAGTTAGCATATTCGAGTTTTTAAAAACCTGAATATGAGCATATTCGGGTTTTTGCTGGTGTTTACATGGCCGTGCGCGACCGGGTTATTGCTAATATTTCGGTTTTGAACGGGTTATTGGCTGCATGATGTAAACATAGTCAATGGTTCAAACCTGTTTTCTAGCTTCAGCTTCTTCTGTGTTATTGTCCGCCGCTGGCCGTCCGCCAGATGTCTGGGGTCGAAGTTGGCTGAGCTGTGGCTGTAAATGTAGCTTAAGTTCATTTGAATCCTTTCAAGTTGAGTTCTGGTGGTGAGCTGACTCACCGGCGGGAGACATTGAGAGAGTGTCATGAAGTTCACAAGTCTTCTCCAGTGCAAATATTCTTGTTTTGAGTATGGCACTTTCTGACAGTCTGTGTTCTTCATTGATGTGGATGAGCACAGAGACATAGTGTTGTCCAAGACACTGCTGTCTAGGTTGCTGTTTGGGAACTGAAGGCAGTTGGAAGTTGATTATTGCGACCGAGAGTTTCAATCATAAATTAACATTCAATCCGACCGGTGATTTAGTTGTGACAGGGAGCCACCTTTTAAGACCTGTAGTTTAAAAAAAAAAAAAAAAAAAACAGCTAAAAGAAAACAAAGCAGAGAGCAAGAGAAAATAGCAGCTGCACTGCAGCAAAGCAGGAAGTAGTAGGCACCTTCTACTTTTTTAATCATAGCTAAAACATTGAAATATGTTTGCAGGGTGAGCTTTGTGAAAAACGCAGAGGGGGGATGTTTTTTGATCATGCACAACAAAACAAAACATGCAAGAATAAAATCCGCCTTTCTGAGCCATGCCAAAACACTGTTATTTATGAACTTCAATATTAAATGGAAAATAATCTCAAAATGAAATAGCACAACGTGGTGTCAACATAAAACAGCGCTTTCAAGCTGGAGTTCACTTCGGGCGAAAACAAATGCAGACCTGCCAACCTGTACGCATACGCATTTTGACATCAAAATACGGTGATACGATTTGTCAGTTTAAACTACGCCTAAATCAGGTGACTGCTTTGAGTTTACTCGTTGACGTGCAGTAGCCTTCTCACCGGGGATTTCCACTAGATGCGTAACGGCTGCGGACCGGTTCCGCTGTGTGCCGGCTGCGTGCTCCGCCGTCCGTCAATACCCACCAGGTCCGGATTTGTTGCGGAACGGCTGCGGCCATGACTGACCGCTGTAGTCACGAGGACCCACAAGTTCTTGCGAATTCACGTAGAATATAACCACAAAACCAACAACAGTTTGTTTCCGTCCAGAGGAGTAGAGGGGAAACGACTCTGTGCTGTGTTTTCAAGGTGTAGTGCGGGGAAATATGATCCGCCGTGAGCACGGTGTATTTTATTTTGAAAATTAACCGGATATTTATTTTGTTTCTGTGCTCGACTTCCTGTCCCGCGCTATCTGCCGTGTGCTGAATTGCTGAGGAGCTCTCCGTCGTCCGCATAGGTCGTCCGTCAAAAATAGAAGCTCTGCGTATCCGGCTGCGGACTGACGGAACTGGGACGGAGTAGGGACGGAGACGTTCTGCAGTCTGTGGAAATGCACACATTGACTTTAATGGAAACCTAACGTCGACGTTCCGCAGACGTTCCGCAGACGTTCCGCAGACGTTCCGCAGAAGTTCCGCAGACGTTCCGCATCAGTCTAACTCCGGTCAGTCTAACTCTTGATGATAAAACCTATGGCTAAAAACAGCGTAGCAGCCATGACCATGCTAGAAAAAAAACTAAAGAATTCAAGCGGGGATCTCGGCTACTGATAGTAAAATGAAAGCATCAAATGCAAGTGTTATTCATTCCTCATTCCCGTTTAGTTTGGTTGGTTTCCCCAAGGGAGGACGGTGCATGCAAAGGTAAACTGATTTGATGTAGAAAGGTGAAATCAATTAATTTATGTAGCCTACCTGTCAACTTTAGAGAAATATTATTTATTTATATTATTATTAATAAAGCCTTGCATTTGGTATACAAAGTCTTGGATTTCATTACAAAGGTCTTATATATTTTTTGTCTTTCCTAGGATTAAGGTCATACCATAACAAAATGAACTGTTACTAATGTAGGCTAATTAAAAACTGACTGGAGCCCGTCGCTGGACGCACCGGAGGACCGAGACACAAAGTAAACGCGCCTCTCTGACCGTTACCGGGGGGTTAGCGGTTAAACTGAGCAGAGGATGTGCGGAATGTGTCGGTGTCTGTCGGACCTTGGCTGGCCACTCGGCGCCTTCAGACAAAGCTCAAGCTAACAGGCTAACTTCTTATTAGCTAGCCAAACACCGAGCGGTAACATCTGGCTCTGTGAGCGCATCAATCTGCTCGGTGTGTCTAATAACAAACCGAGCGAGCAGCCGGCGGACTCTAACATCTGTCGATCTGTGCAGGACTTCACTGTGAGCGGACTGTTTAGAGACGATTTGACCGGCAGGTAACGTTAAAGGTTTGCCTATACTGTAGCACAGCTGCAAGGAAACGCTGAACTGAGCTGTTTGTTTTCAGTGTTAACACTGCTGCAGGTATTCATGCACGACTGTTGTTGGTGATTTACAGAAGTGGAAGACTTACTCAGATCATGTATTGCAGTAAAAGTAGAAAAAAACTGTGTTGTAGAGTTACAAATTACTTGTCAGTTACAAGTCCTGCATTCAACATCTTCCCTAGGTAATAGTACAAAAGTATTATCAAAATATACTTAAAATAAAGTAAAAGTGCTCATTATGCAGTGTAATATATTTTATTTTATTGGATTATATTATGATCCAATTAATTGTATTAAATATGACTGATAATTTATTTCACTTTTTCTGGTATAACTCAACTTCCATGGCCCCTGAAAGGACCGTCATCTGGCGGTGACCTGTAGCAGGCTCGCAGTCACCCATTGGCGGCTAAACAACTGCTGCTGGTAGCCGGCCTCCCAGAGCTCTTTAGCGGCTAAGTACAACCAGCAACTGCCGCTAGGATTTTATCGTTCTATAGCACTAGAGACTGTTCACGTTACAGAGCTTTAATTAGTTTTAAATACTTCTATTTTAGGTATATAATATATGGTCTAGTGAAGTAGCATTGGAGGGGGCCTGGGATATATAGACAACGTGTGACTGTATTTCCCTGTAGAGGATTCCAACAGCGAGACGTTAACAGTCTGACTTCAGCTGCTGTTGTCGGAAAAACAACACAGAAACTGAAACTCACCTCGTGGTACATTCAAAGTTTCCATCTAGTGGTTGTTTTTGTAGTTTACCAGCAATTTACTGATGAAATAAGTCATTGCTATAAGTTATTGTTATTACATTATTAATCAATCATTTAATTTTGACCATATTGCCTTAGCAATAAACAAGCCATTCTTTAATGTCGCCGACTGTCATTTTGTGCTCCTTTTTTTTTCTTTTTAAAATATATACATTTTTTTAAAATCTTTTTAGAAGTATCAGTTCAGTATGCTCCTTCTTTTACATAAAATGTTTACAACCCACTTTCCTGGTAACCTGGACACCTCTCCAATGCACGGAGTTTGGCTTTGCTTCAATTAGGGTGCAAATTATATCTGAATAGACCTAGGTACAGTAAGTGGGCAAGACAAATTGCATAGCAAATGCCACATTAACATGTAATAAGACTGAACTAAGTAATCTCTAATTAGGTTGCCCTTTTAAAAAGGGGAACACGTCTGTGATCCTGTGGAAAAAGACTAATTGTCTGAGAGGGTTTGAAGCTTTTTAGGGCTCTGCTGCACTTGACCTAGAACCTTTTTAACAGCTGATTATGTTACACAAATGATACTCACAGGTATTATTACAGGGTGCCTAATGCAGATGATAGGAATGTTTATTATGCTTAACTTTATTTCTACCTACAGCATTACATTTGACTAGTTTTAAAATGTTTGTCTTTTTTCACTCACTTCCTCGTTACCTCAAGTGATGGGAGCTGATATGACAACTTCAATATTTTTAGTGGATTTATTAGCTTTTACACACTTGAGTGAACCTTTGTATCAAATGTATATGACATTTGCGTTCGCCTTTTTGCCTTTTATCTAATTCTAATCGCAGTGTGGGGTACAACAACTCCGTAAACTATTACCGGCATCCATCAATATTTAAAAAAAACTAACAAATGGGGAAGAGATATCTTTTTATGTGACCATTTTGTCTTTCACATATAATCAAATGCCACTCATACAGAAAATAAATGAATACCTGAACGTTTTGGGGGTTTTGTGTAGTGGGATAATAGGTGCAAGATAACTTGTCTCTCCTTCCTTGTCTCATCTTCTAACCGTAAACAAACCGGGAACTATATTCTCAGGCGGAAGAATATAGTACTTGGGCGGAGTGATATGCTCGCAGCAAGCCTGTCTGAGAATATATTTCCCGGTTTGTTTACGCATAGAAGATGGCTGTGTCTCATGTTACGTTGTTTTTTGTACACGCTGTGACTCTACAAATCACAACATGTAAATAGGAACATGTTGGCGTTATTTTGTCACTTTTGTCACAATTCGGAGCAGTAGGCTAGTTGGAACCAGTTACCTGCAGGATCTGTGCTGGGCTAAGCTAATGCTGGAGCCGTCAGACAGCCTTACAGCACGCACGGAGATGAGAAGGGTATGTATCGACTTGTCTTACTCTGGGGGTTACGGTGAATAAGCTAAATTCCCAATAAGTCGGCGTGTTCCTTTTTAAGTAAAAAGCTTGAGTTGATACTTCAACTTCTACAAAAGTATTTTCAAACCCTAGTATCTATATTTCTACTTGAGTAATGAATGTGAATACTTTTGACACCTCTGAGTCTGTATCAGGCGCCTTTCAGTGCAGTTTATCTGCATGAATAAATAAACAGGGTTGGTTTATTAACCATGTTAGGCAGACTATAAAAGTTTTTTTTCTCGAACATGGCATTTCCTTTTGTCGACGATCCCATGATGAAGAAGCTGTATTACTTCACAGGGAGTTAAACATACTTCAGGAGATGATATTGAGGCCCCGACTATAGATGTTTTTTCATTTCCAGCTAACTACCTATTCGAGCGGTATCTTTTTTCTTCACAGTCCATCGCAAATGTACATAACCTTATCCGTCCTCATATCACTAACGTCACCCATCAAGGACATGCTCTTACATCCGAGCACGTCCTTTGTGTCACATTACGTTTTTTTGCAAGTGGCAGTTTCCTTTCCAACATTGGTGATGCGGAGCATATTAGTAAAGCTGCTGTATGCACAGCCGTCAGAAAAGTGTGACTCACTCTAAAACTTTTTTTTAAAACATTTTGTGACACCAGTAAAAAGGAATTCCACAGGATTGCAAGTGAATGATGTAAAACCATTTGAAATAAGGTGCAGGTTTGCACCTAAATGAACTAGATTATAGGTTCAATACCATTCCACCAGTTTTTACCAGTAATATTATACTAATAATATACTTAATTTTTTCCCACGCAAATTCTTGCTCTTTTGCAGCAGCAGCTGTGTTGCTTTTTTTTTTTTTTTTTAAATGAAATATTTGTTTGAACTCGCTGTATGTGTGCATGAGTATTTCCAGTTCCAGAGGGGTAAAGTACGCCGACCGTTGGTTTTTTGTTTTTTTTGTGGTTGTTGCCATGGTGAATTGTAGTATCATGGCTCCATTCATGTTGCATTTTTATTGTGGTGGTGCACGCGCTTCATTCTGAGTTGATTGAACGAACTCAAATCGGCTATTCTGGAACTGAAAACCATCCCATCTCAGGGTAAATCAACTCAGAGTTCAGGGTTAGACTCAGAGTTTGTTAAACCTCCTTCCTGAAACGGGCCTGAAACTTTATGTGTACTCACATAAAGTAGTCAGATGAGCAAAACTAGACAGACCCACAGAAGAATACAACAGCCAGACCAATGAATCACACAGCAGCATCATGGAGAAGAGTCAGCTTCAGTTTTAATTAGTCCAGCAGCCAAATTTAAAACAGAGATAGAAAAGAATGGACTTGACTAAGACTGACATGACAAAAGGAGTGAAGAGGTCAGACTTTGGGCTTTCAATTCACAGTTTGTTCATTCACTGTCATGACATGTTTTCTGGGATCCAAACTGTCAGACACAGTAGTTTAAGAAATTAACTATTTTACCATTCTCCACCTAGACCATACAAAATGTAAACTGGACTGATTTGTATAGAACATTACTAATGAAAAAAAAAAATGTATCCATACATTATTTATGTGATTGTCTATTGATTATCATGATGGTAATCAGTGTTTTTCTGTTGAATGTGACTACTTGCTAAATTCCTAAATTTTGATCTGTAATATTAGTATTTAAAGTAGTGTAAAAGTCTACTTTTTGTGGAGTATGCAACATAATCAAAGGGGGGTCGCATACAAAATAACATTTACATAAGAAGGGACAATGTACGGGCTAACAAAATGAAACCAATATCAACATACTGAAACCAACCCAAGATGAATCAATGCAATACTATTAAACTGACATGTCTCCAGAGTTATTGGCATTAGTTATCTACACACTTTCATTTCAGGTACCAGATCAGACACGCATGCCTCCTCTTTAATAACGTCATGCATGGATCTGGTTTCTGGAGACAAAACAAAAACTAAACTACAAACAAAACCGAAACCAAACAGCACATTACAAAATGTTACTATACATATAATACCTCCAAATCAAACTCTGCATTTATATACAATACAAAATGTCTTTTAACTCTTCTCTCCTAGAATCTCTATTTGCTGACATGTTGTACAGAGCATACAGCAAATCTTAAAAAAAAAAAGCAAAGCGCAAAAAGGTACAACAAATACATTAAATTTATGAATTAATAAAGAAAACATTAAACAAAATACATGGCGCATAGAAATGGAAACTGAACTTCAATTAAAGACAAACAACATACATTTAAGTTAAGCAACAATATTAAGTTCACATCCCCCCCCCCCCATAACTATGCTGTGGTGTCGTGGCAAATCATGTCTCCTTGTGGTCCATTGCTTTACCCTTTCTGAGTACTGTCATTGAAACAACAAAGGCTGAACGTGGTGTCCTCTTGTTATGGTGAGAAGCAGTTCAACAGCAGCCCCAGTCTGTTTTCTGCACCCCCTTTTCCTTTCCTCCCTCCAACCCTCATTCCCTCTTTATTCTGAAGGCATTCAGGTGAGTTTCTCTTTAGTTCATTGAAAACACCCAGCACCCCCTATACAATGTTCTTAGTTGCATTCTCATTAAGCTTTTCCATGTAGTTCCTAAGATCCTTTGAATCCCCAAGTTCGATGTCCGGACATACCCATTTTATCTCACTGGTCTGCACTAGTGCTAATGGGCTGAGCACAGGACATCCGTTACTGGACTTGGCATTGGAAAAGGTGGTGAACTTCACCCTCTTTCTCTTGGTGGTGGGTGAGTTAAGCGACTCATTCCTGTGATCCCTCCCACTCGAATTACAGCCTCCCACACCAGTATTACCAAGCTGGATGCCTCCATTCAATAGTTGACTACCCTCCTCAAGGGTACAGCCCAGCTCATCCTGCTGCTGTTGCTGCAGACACAGCCCCTCGTCCTGGCCCAGCCAAACCCAGTCGTGGGCATGGGGCATTGCCTCTGTGGCCTCCAGGGACAGCTGCTTGCTACGGTACTTATATGCGTAAGTGATGCAGTTAATAAGAAAAACCAGGATGGCCAGACAGAAGACTCCCAGCAGGGCATACATACCAATCTCCAGATCTGTCAGGCCTCGTCGGGATGGCAACAAGTCATCATCAGTGCTGCGGCTACGAGGCAGCTCTGCCTGGTCTGGATATTCAGAGAATTCATTTGGGACCCTGGCCCCGCTGTCTGCTGATAGACGGCCCCCATTAGCATTAGGTCTCACTGGGACATGGCCCCTGATTGTGGTGGCTCCACGGTTGATTAACCCTGTTTCCATGTCAGCAATAGATCCTCCATAGTATGGAGGATCAGGACGTGTTCTCCGGTCTCCTGGCTGTCTGTATTGATCCTCTGGCTGACCAAACCTTGTCTGTATGTTTGCCATTCCAGTGGCCAAAATAGTACGTTGTTTTCCTTTCTGACACACCTCCGAAGGGCTCATTTCAACACGCACAAGCAAACCCTGACCTTCCCCCTTGGCAACAATGATGGGCCACTTCCATGCTGAACTGCGCTGCACCGACACCACCTGTTCATCCAAAGAGGTGGCTTTCAGGGTAAAATGGGCAGGGTTGTAGTTGTCTAGAGCGGTCATGGATCCATCACTGAACTGGAGCCAAGCACTGATGAGTGACTGCTAAGAAAATACACATACAAACAGAAAGTGGCATCAGTACAAGAGCAAAAAATAACCCTGAAAATAACTCCAAAAACTGTAATCTGCACATTAGCTACTAATGCATAAGAGTGACTGGATACTAAAATAGAAGAACATAGTGGAAACAAAAGTGAGCCTTAATTACAGTATAAAGGCTCATGGAAACAATTGGATGTGAAACTATTCTCTTGAAAGCCAAATATTCTTTTCTCTCCAAGGGAAGAGACAGTAGCCGTTTTCCATTTGAAATTCTAATTACAGGAACAACAGAGCTGTTCAGTGGTAGGATATGCAAATCAAAGAGATGGCTTCGCTATATCAAGAGTGAATTAATTATAAAAGAAAAATTGCATCGCATATCATAGACTCCATAATAACCCTGTTTCAGCCCTGAACTTATTAAGCCAAATTCAAGGCACACTGCTAATCCTTTGGATGTCTCCGATTCATACCTGTTTGAGTGATTCAATGACTTCCTGTGTGGTTGCAGTGGCGACGATGGCCCTGTTGCTCCCTGGACTGAGCTGCAGGGACAGAGAGAGTCCAGATACCAACTGCACCCCCAGCTCTGTCACACTCACTTTATCATCCAGCACCTTGATGCTCCTCTCAGCCAGGACAGCTGATGTCAGTGGTGACAGCACCTGCAACACATAGAAACACTTGCTACTTACGACAGTCCATTAAGATCCAAGATGACATTGTTATTGTGAATGAAGTCGAAGAGCCAATTTGCTAGCAGCCACCGCTGTTGACAATTATGTCACTACCGATGACGAGATGTCCAATCCCAGAGCCCTGCAAGCCAAAGCCTGCACTCTAAATTGAGTTTTATCAAGATTTGCCTTTTGTAGTTCTTTCTTTGAATTTAATCAAACTCTCTTGGTTCCAGTGGTATGCAAAACAAAAAATAAAGTGGTATCAAAACAAATATTGACACAGATATTCGCCTACAGCTTCTAAAAAGTACTTCAAATTGAACAACAAAAAGACGTCGTTTGTAACTGCCTTTCAGCTGGAAACATCGGGCGTCAGATCAGAAAAGGCTACTATCGTTCAAAAACCGTTACAAATCACAGTTGGGGAAATAAATCAGTTTTAGGATTTAACAATGCTATAGTTAGGGTTTTTTTGTAAACTGACTTGGTTAGGGAAACCTCTTGATTTGGGTAAATTGACTACCTTGTTAACATTGGGCGACTTAACCACTTGGTTAAGGTTAGGGAACGACTGCGGCCATAGTTAAAAGAAACCAAGTTGACTGCATTGTACTTAATTACAATTTTGAGGTACTTGTACTTTACTATAGTATTTCCATTGTTTGCTACTTTATACTCCACTATATCTCCGAGGAAAATATTTTACCTTTTACTCAACTACATTTATTTGATAACTTAAGTTATAGCTACTTTGCAGCTTTAGATTAATACAAAATATTAATCAACTAAAACATTGCTATGTATATTTATATAAACCAGTAATATATTTGATTTTTTTTTTTTTCCTTTTTTTTCCCCAATGTCATGCACACAAAATGTCCCAACACAATATGTAATAAGATTCTGAAATGGGCCATTCAGTATAATTGGTACTTTTACTTTTTCTACTTTAAGTATATGTCGATACTAATACGTATGTACTATTACTTAAGTAACATCTTGAATGCAGGACTTTTACTTGTAACAGTATATTTATACACTGTAGTATTGCTATTTATACTTAAGTAAAACATCTGAATATTTCTTCCACCACTGCTCATAAGTACTACTGCTGCTAGTGGGCTTTGTCACTAACATAAACCTTATTTTTCCTATACTTTTTCCTATTCCTCCCTATACTTGTTTGTGTACTGGGTCAATACATAATATGTAAATGCACAAATGAACAACAAATTGCACCTCTGTATTCTAAACTCCAATATTGAGTAATGGAGACCACATTCACATGAACTCTGCATAGATAAAGAAACATTGCGATAGAAACAAACGCATGCTAACACAATAACTCAACTCACATGCAAACATACCATCTCCACCATACACCACCATAACATGTTCCCTACCTTCCTGAGTTGCCATGTACAGTCAATTGTTGTGATATTGTAATGAGATGAGAATCCCTCCCATCCGCTCCAATTAGGGCTCCAGTCTCTCCTCCAGCCGCCCCCGCATGGCCGCATTTACCAGCCATAATGAACTGTCAGTACCCATCACTGCCTCATTTGTACAGACCCTTTCCCCTGTTTTTCTCCCTTTTTGTTTTACCGATTTTCATTTTCCCTTCTGCCTCCCACACAGTGAAACTGATATCCTTGAATGTAACACAGCTAAAGTCAGTGTATTCTCAAAAAATGGGAACAATGGCTTAACCTCATCTCTAAGAGGAGTGCAAAGGTTAAAAATGCAGACTGCTGGTGAGCTTCACTCTAACAAGTAAGCATGCACGCTGATTGTTGTGAAGTGTGAGGTTTCTTTTGGACAGATTAAAGGAAAGCAAAATAAACAATGGCACAAAATGTTATTCTGAAAATATGGTCTATGGCTAGAAATCATTGGCAAAATCACTGGTTAAATTTGAATTATGCAAGAGTCTGGCTGCACTTCTGGTAGCTAAAGGGTATTTAAAACCACCATCATCATCATACTTGCTTTGCCTTCACCTTTGGCTGTTTAGATCGATACAGGGGAGTAGCGTCTGCCTGCTTTATATTAAAATAAAATTAAGCTGAATTCAAAAGATACTACATGCTTTACTAACTAGGAACTTCAGCTACTGAAATATAAGCAAGTAAATGGGTAGCGGTAAGTGTAAAGTTCAAGAAGTCATGTATCACCTTCTCTTTGAAGCTGTCCAACTTCCAAATGCATCTTTCGCTTCTAAAAATATATTACCCCCCCTACAGAACTCTCCTCAAAATGTCAGAAACATTTTTTTGCATCCCTCAAATAGATCAACAATCCTCTTAGCCTAACCCGAGTACATACTTAGCAAATGTCCAGTCATTCTGCTGCTCTCCTCTCAGAGATGTCAAGGCTCCTTTCCTTGATTCTATGGAAGTACTCGGATCCTTCTCATCCCCTTTTATCGTAGTCCTTTGTCCAATCTTTAGAGATGTCTCTCTTATCAACCCCATTAGAGAGATTGCTGGTCCCGCCTTTGGCCTACATCCATAGTTGTGAGATTCCCCCACCAGATAGCAGACACGTCCCTTCCTCACACCAGTCCCAGAGTTTAGAGGCTGCTTCATTCGACCCCCAGAGAGCAGTAAAGACCTCTTTCAACCTCGTCCTCAAACAAAACTCTATATATATCTAGTATTATTTCTGTCCAAATCTCAGAGTGCTTTCACCTGGATCCAGCCTGGTGCAACCAACAATATTACATACAACCTAGTGTTGCCCAGACCATGTCTCTCTGACCATAGGCACACTTTTGCAAAGGTTAATTTAAAAATGTGTTTTGCATGTAAGTAGTCAATCCATAACATGTCAGAAAGACAGTGCTTAAATGGAGTTATATATTTCTCCTGATACACCATTGAGCTTGCAGCCCAGTATATTAATGATCACATTACCACCACTATGGAATCTTTTAATACCTCAGTGGCCTTTTGAAATCCTTGGCATTCATTTAATTGTCAAATCCAAGTCCTTCTTTGTAATTCTGAACAGTTGGATCAAAATAAAACTCATAATGCGTTATATATTCATAGCCTTTGGATATTGGGGTATGTAGTGTATTAGCACTATGTTTCTTCAATGATCCAGGCAGGGTTCCTTCCATTTTTCTTTAACAAAGGAGCTCTCAAGTTTACTTAATCCATTTCACAATGTCCATTGGGGGTGGGGAATCAATTCATGTACAACATATCCGTTTCCAGCAAAACAGACAGAAAGCAGAAAATGCAGAAAATCCATGCTATGTACTTCTTTACAAATTAAATAAATGTCTGACTTACTGACTGACATGTGATGTGCATTCTTCTTAGAAAATTAGTTTTTAGTTAGAAATTACTCATGATATATTGTCTCTAGAAGTGTATTCTTCAACTTTTGTTTTTGTTCGCAATACTTCAAGAATTGCAATAAATTCAAATCGCAAATCGAATCGGCACCCATGTATCATGAAAGAGCCCAAAAAATCCTCTAT
Source organism: Perca fluviatilis (assembly GCF_010015445.1). Lineage (NCBI taxonomy): Eukaryota > Metazoa > Chordata > Actinopteri > Perciformes > Percidae > Perca > Perca fluviatilis. Next base: position 15,879,785 of record NC_053128.1, on the reverse strand, counting down.
GTAGGAAATTGATATTGCTAAAGGGCCAATGTGTGCATGGATTTTGCTGTATTTTGAAGCAAAATTTTGAATAGCCAATCAAGAGAGGCGTGTAGCTGTTCTTCACAATAACTGAATGAAATTCTAGAGAAACAAAGGTCACAGGGAATGGTGATGTATTTATGCTTTTCTTTGTCTATTTCACCAAGTGTTTCCATGATTTCTCTGGATTAAGTCCAAAGGCTTTGCTCTAAATCAAGAGCAGAATGATTTAACCTTTCCACTGACCACCTGAGCAGCATTCCAACGACTAGACTGAAAACATAACTGATAGAGGTGGGAAAAATAATTGATTCTTAGATGCATCACGATTCTCTCTAGAACGATTCAATACTCGATTCTGATAAGTTAATAATCCAAACAAAAAAAGTTACTCTCTCCTGACAAATACAAATCAGAAAACAGGGTGACTGAAAGAGGTTGGGATAATAGGCAAGAGTGCAGGAAAAAAAACACATTTTTTGTATATATACAAAAAGAATTGTTTTTTTTTTATATAAATAAATATATATATATATATATATATATACACACACATGATCTAATAAGACATACATAAAATAATTAGGCAAAATTCATGTTCATCTACTTTATCACATTACATCTGACCACCTCATGTTTCATGTTCTAAGAAGCCAATTATCCACCTTTAAAGATGACTGAGCCTCTGACATGGAAGATTACTGGGAGAGAAGGGGACTTTCATAAGCTACTACAAAACAAAAACCTCAGTAGACAAAACATTTCATTAAAACTTGTGTGACAAATATATGTCAAAATCTAAGCTTTGTTTAGCTGCTTTGTCTAGGATGTGATTAGCAAACTGTGTACCAAACTCAGATTTATATGTATATTTTAAAAGTCATATTGCGATTATTGCTGCAGCTATCGATTATTTTAGTTATCGATTTTAGTAATAGAGTATTCTACCGATTATTTCATGGATTAATCTAATAATCGGTGAAGAAATACTTTTGCTTTACAGTAAACAGCAATAGCAAATATACAAAAGAGGTTTCCTTTTTTCAAAAAAGCAACTTTTTTTATTGCCTAAATTGCATACAATAACAGGGATAGATGCTAATATTTTTAAGCACGGGCCGCATGGGCCACCAAGCCCCTTATTCTGTTGGCAAAAGTACATTTTTGGTGACCCAAAGGTAAATCTTTTTCACCCCCTTCCCCTTCTTGCCTCTGGCTCTTTGCACTGGATGCAAAAGAGCTGTTCACTAAGCCCAGGTAAATTTGACTGTAATAAGCTTACAGCAGGTCCATTCAACTACACAGGGGGACACATTTTAAGATGGCTAATATACTGAGTGAGGAGAAAGAATAAAGAATGCAGACATCACCAGCATGGTCCGGTGACGTCATTCACGTGCATTTTAAGTAGCCATGAGGCTAACCGCTCCAGGGGGGAGGGGCTGGTTTGTCTCCAGCAGCAACTAAGTTCACAGACATTTGTCAAAACTTCAAGATTAGTAGCAAACTAATAAACCGTTAGATTACAAACCAGAAGCTTTCTATTTGGCTTGTTTGTAAAACATCGCATTTTGCAGAGTAGCATGCTGTAGGCTGGTTGTGTAAAACAGCGCGGTGGACGAGAGCAGCAGTTAGTTAGCCTACCTTGTGTCTGGTTCGTTTCGTGTAATGAATGAGTAGACTGGATGTTTTCTACAGAGATGATGTAGCAGCATGTTTACAGCTTAAAATGATCCCAAACTTTTTGTCGTTTTCTCGTGCCTGTCTCTTCTCTTAACCCCTCATTATTTTCGCTGTCTTCCTTCATTTTTTAATCTGCACCGTCAGTGTTGTGTCCAGCGTCAGCCCGTTGTGCGCTAGTAATAATCATCCATGCGGAAACACAGTGAGCCATACGACGTTAGTTACATTGATTAAACAAAGCTTTGAGGCAAAGAATTTTGCCTCGAGGATTTTTAGTAATCGAATAATTCGAGTTACTCGAAGAATGGTTTCAGCCCTAATTGCGATTGCAATTTACAATACTGCGATTACGATTGTGATTGCAATATAATAATATTAAATAACTTGATGTTTTAGAAAATTAAATAACAGAAAAAAAAAATCTTATTAAATTAATGCATTTTGTCCCTTAAACAATGATATTCAAGATGGGTGTAATGTAATAACTAGTTATTAAGTTACAAAGTATATTTTGTACAACCTCTGTCTGCATGCTCTGAACCCCTCTACACTTCTGATACTCAGATACTCACACATGAGGTACTACCTACCAACAGACTGACTGGTCTTATCTTTTGTGGACGTTGTCAAGTATGGCAAGCCGTTTTAACATGAAATCGAATCATTTTTTATCTCAATAGATCAAAAATGTTTAGATTTTATGTTAAAACGGCTTGCCATAGTTACGAGGGACGTGCTTAATACATCCATGGGGTGGCGTAAATCAGAGGGCAGATTCAACGTGGATTCAACACAAAGCCACAAATCAGGCATTAGAGAGAGCGAGAACGGCAGGTGCTGAGTGAGTGACGTCAGTGCCTAAATGGTGAAGTGAGGAAAGCGACCGGCGGTGAGCAGTGTGGGAGATTAGCGTAGCTGCTGTGCGAGGGGGAAAAAGCGAAAAGGAAAAGACCGCAAAGACGATGCTATAGTGAGTTAACCGTAAACACCAAGCTTCTTAAGAAACGGTGGCTTCATCTGTTGTTAATACTGTCGGTAAAGTGAAGGGACATTAAAACGTGGAGACTGCAGGGCACACAGTGTCACGCACAAGGCACTCCTTTTTGTTTACTTAAATCTCACAATTTCTGCGGTTATGTAATCACAGAGGGACATCGCGATTGCAATTAGATTAATCATGCAGCCCTACAATTAACATTTATGTTCATTACATAATATGCATTTCAGGGAAGAAATACTCTCACTTATTTAATTAGTACCAGCAATTATAATTCACTGTGAGAGCTATATCAAGCTGCTCTGTAGATAGAAAACAAATGAAATGAAATTATTCCTTCATTTTATTTATATATATATATATATATATATATATATATATATATATATATATATATATATACACATAGCTCTAATGGGTAAAAATCCATTGTATTTTTTACAGACCCTGCTTAGTATTGGCAGTGAGTAGACTTGGATTTTAGCATCAACAATTGAAAAGCACTTGCGTTTGAAGTTGGAGCTAAAATTGATCTGATTTAAACAAATGCCACAGTCTCCTTAACACAATTGTCAATACTCTTGATTCCACCTAATTGGTTATGTTTAAAGAGCACAAGTGCAGGAATACTTCTTCTAGTAAGTATAGGTAAAGTTTTTTTGTTGCAAATTTCCCACTTATACATGCACAGACACAGTACATGCATTCATTCCATTCATTAAGTGTGTTCTCCATGACAGACCAAGCAGCTACCTGTGGTCAAATTCTGAAGCCAACAAAGACAGTCAGCACCGCTAATGACCAATGACCAACTTTCTCCAAAAAACACAAGGTTTATAGCCACAGCCATTCAAAAAGTCCCAACGTGGGCCTCGAAATGCAACGTACTGTATATAAATTACTCTACGTTTCAGCCTAATTAACTTCAAACCTTTCTGACACAGTCTTCATGACAATTGATCCTTAGAAGCTGGCAGAACTGGAGCATTTAAGACTCAAGTGTTGAAATACAGTTTGTAAAATGGCCCATTCACCCTTCATACCACTGTATGACATCCGTACAGATCACTGAGATGTAAATTTACCATATGATAACGTTGAAGTAAAATGAGCCATCACAAATGGCAAACATTTTCAGTTTCTCTTCTTTTCCATTTCATCAGTATCAGGCTTACCAAAATTGATACCACATATCTGTCCAGTCACATTTTCTTCCATTTAAACCATGTCATGGCTGACAGTGAAACAGCACTGCATCTCATTACCCCCATAAACATACATATTTACTCCTGCAGTGCACACAGCTCTTCAACTGATAACTAAAGAGAAGGAGATTATGGTTCCGGTCTACTGCTTCAACAACGTGCTGTTCTTGTAAATGCCAGATTGATGTTGATTTACGGTGTGAGCGGGCACACGTGTCCTCCTGAGCAAGCACCTGGTTGTAGTATTACATAAATAAGAGTGTGTTTGTGTGTGTGTGTGGGGAGGCTTTAATTGGACGTGCCATGGCAGCAGTATTTGTGCTACAGTATGCTGCAATCAAATAGTTGCGTTGTAGTTGTCCTTCCCTTTCCACTGCCAAGCCTTTTTTTTTTTTTTTCTTTTTTTTTTTTTTTTAGTTTTACTGTCTACACAAGCAAACTACTTTCCTGTGTTATGCCTCCAGTAGATAAAGGGCAACATTAGCACTCATTCAGAGTCATGTTTCTGGCTACTTGATAAATGTAAACTCCGACATCCCTTTCCTCATTTCCTGTTTTTTAGCTCCTAGATGCTCCACTATGTTCACCTGCTAGTTGTTAACTTTGTCTGCCTACTGTTTGGTGCTGGACGGCTAGTGTACACGGATCAGAGAATTTTTGCTGTAAAAAGATGCTTGATGCTGCAGGAGACAGGGTTCATGAGAGTGGAATTTATGACCTGTACAACTACAATAATGAGCTTCCACTTTTACATTACACATTTGATCCATTGTTGGTATAGACAATATTGATTAGTGGAGCTTTTCTTCTCCTCTTTGTTCATTTAATATCGTGTTGTAAAAAAACGCACCCCCCATCAAAATCAGTATATTGAGAATTTTTGCTGTGATAACACTAGCCTGGTTCCAGACCTCTGCATTGCCTCCATATATCCGATATCTCAGCAATTCAAATAGGTCTAGTGTTGTGTTTGCTGATGGCTGTTTTCCTTGTTGGAAAACACAACTGAGCCAATCAGAGCTTTGTCGGCAGGATTAAAAATAGGGACATCGTGGTCCTGTGTCAGAGTCAGAAAACTGACCTACAGAAGTGACAACTTTTTAATGAGTATATATTCCCTTGATTCCAACGTTTAGTTTGCTGCTCCCAAAAGCTAGTGCAGCTTCTGTGTCGACTGAAAATTATGTCGACACGACGGATGTGTCAGTCAATACTGATTGGTAAGGGCAGAGTAACTTCCCCACCCAAACAAAAGTTAACATGAACATGATGTCAGACTAAAAAAATGAAATCAAACGAAATAGCAATGCAGTCTGCTTATCAGGCGACCAAAACACACACAAAACTCAAACACATACAACCTGTAGTTTGGTGACTCCAGCGCTCACTCCTATTAGGACTTGGCCCTCCAGCAGTTGTGCCACCTTCGGGACCTCCACCCTCAGAGAGTCCTTGACCAGTTGAGTCACCTCCACCTGCCAGTCACTACCCAGCAGGAAGTTCTGCTGGCCCATCCCGTCCTCCTCTGTGGCTCCTCTTACTTCTCCGCTATCTGCCACAAAGTGTGTGAGGACACGCAGGGTGGTGCTCTGATACTGGGCCGCACAGCTGCTCTCTGTCCTCTCCTTAACTGCATCATCTTCTTCCTTGTCATCAGTGACCCTCTCATACCTGCAGAAATGGGAAAAGAGGGGCACAAGAGCAATAAGAATAAAGCACAGATCAAGTACTTTTAACTAAAAGTATATATAGGCAGATAGCATACTTCTGTTTCTGAGATAAAAAGTACTAAAAGCTTTTTGTGTTTAAAGAAGTCCTAGAAGAAAGAAAAAGACACTTTGACGGTTATCAACAGTGTAGTCTATATCCACAACCTTCCACTTCCAGCATTGCTCCGTTGCCGCCGGAAATACCGTCAGATGTCACTCTTTTCGGGCCAGATGTCCGTTACCTTCTGTTTTTTCTTTGTTGTTGGAATTTTAAACTCCGGTGGATTTATGAGGCCTATGGTTAACTGCTCCCAGATCTCTGCAGGGTAAATCCGGACAGCTAGCTAGACTATCTGTCCAATCTGAGTTTTCTGTTGCACGACTAAAACAACTTTTGAACGTACACACGTTCCAACAAAACAAGTTCCTTCCCGAGGCGATTTTGAAGCGCCACCGTGGCTCTGTCCGGCACTTAGCTCCACCCACGACGGATTGTGATTGGTTTAAAGAAATGCCAATAAACCACAGCACGTTCTTCTCCCATCCCGGAATGTTGTGTGAACTAGCCAGACCCTCCTCCGTAGCACTGTGGAGGAAGGTCTGGCAAAGCTAGACTATCAACAGTGTAATTCTACTTTTTCCAATTCACAATTCAATGCAACAGATTTTTTTTTCTTATCACCTTTTAATGCCCATAAAGTCTAAACCCCTCTGATGTAGTTACTGCAGTCAAAGCCTCTACTGCCTTTTCCCGACCTCCTGAAAGTCATAGGTGCCCAGTGTTTTCAAAAAATCCATTAAAAACAGCTTGCAGAGACAAACTTGCTGCCTTGCGTGCTTTCTCATTTTCTTTAAAAGGGCAACTGATATTTTGCTGTATGTCTGCCATTTATTTAGCCCACGGCAAACACTTTGCAGATATAGCCATCTCAGAAAGATACATTTTGTAACAAATGAATGTTTGCAAACCCAGTAGGGGAATTTTGCGACACATTTGTTTTACTCTTTTCCTCCTATTTAGGTAAAGTTTAGATGGTCCTTTATCACATTAACAGACCCACATTAGAGTGGGAAAGGTAGGACAGGAAGGAAGGAGATTGGAAAAATCCTGCAAAGAATTACAAAAGAGGGCTGATAGGTGCACCTGTGGACCTCCTAAGACATCCAGACATTGATACAAACAGACACCGTGGTACAATTTAAAAAGATAAACTGGAGGTCACACTAGCTGCAATGCCAAATTGGGCCAGAGGCGTAAAGTTTAGGGGGGCCCCCTTCCCTTCCTCTCTCGCTACTTCTGGCACCCTTATTTTGGTTTAAACTACACACCTGTATAAATCTGTGACTGCAACTTGCATTGTTGCCACGTTATCGCAGTGAAAAAATCTGGCTGCAGCCAGACAGACATATAAAACACCTGGCAAAGTACTCAAAACTGTCTCTGTGGTAGTTCCCACAACAGTAGGTATACTTCAGGACCCCATATTGTCACGCACGCACACACAAAATGCATATGTTTATTACAAGCTTTACTGCACTTATAACATTAGTCATTAGTAAAGTCAGTACATTTCTGAAAACAAAATTAGAACTTCTGATTTATCAACAGTCCATTTGCAACATGGCATCATGACTTTGCGTAAACGGTTGGATTTAGGAAAGAAACATTGGGGAAGGCTTAAAAAAAAAAAAAAGGTTGACAAACGCCACACGCGATCCCGGCTCTCCTGAGTGAAAGTCCTGTGTTTTACCCATCCGTGGACTTACGTCCTTTCATACTACTCGCTATGGCGAAAATTCACACGAAATGTAGGTCAATGGCGGCCGAACGGCGTTGATAAACACGCTAAAAAGCAATTATGCGTCTTGATAAGACTCAAAAACGGCATACGAATTGACGTGTCATACATACGCCACTTTATGAGATCAGCCTGCCATTTGATCTATTCTGTTCTACTGTATTGTATCAGCAGGTTGTCATGTCTTGCATTTACTGTACCTCCCAAAGGTTGTAGGTTTCGGCTCCCTCTAAAACGATAATACATCATATTAAACAACATACTGTATTATTTGGTCTCTTTGCTGAGCTTTGGGAGCTGCAGTGACGGGTGAAATGTGGCCCTGAGACACAGATCTGCTCTAAAGAGTCAACCGTGTTGATGATGAAGAGAAACACTGCTACAGCTATTTGGCGTATACATACATCACTCTTATCCATCCGCATCCTTCATCTTCCATCACGCTTTATCACTATATAGGTCTATTTTGTTGTCCTGTGCTTCAGCAATGTCATCTCTCTCTCACTGCACGCCTAAAGCTCACTCTATATTTTATACATCAAGTTCTAACTTTCCTGTAATTTATTTTTCAACTCTCTCACTCAGCGTTTCTCTCTCTCTCACACACAAACACACACACCTTTATTCTCTTACACTTTCCAGCTCTGCCTGCATCTCTCTCTCTCTCTCTCTCTCTCTCACTCTCTCTCTTTCTTTCTCTCTCTCTCTCTCTCTCTCTCTCTCTCTTCTTTCTCTCTCTCTCTCTCTCTCTCTCTCTCTCTCTCTCTCTCTCTCTCTCTCTCTCTCTCTCTCTCTAACAGTCAGGTGGCCAGGGGGAGTGACAGTGACAGTTTCCATTAGGCTTAATGAGGCATGGCTGGTCAGGCAGAAAAACGGTCTGACAGGTTAACATGCTGTGCCCCAATGGCTTGGCTTAGTTCCTAACCTCCCTTCGCCATGCCCTCCCCTTCCCTTATTCCACATCAGTGAAATGATGGCAGTCTAAACCAAGGTGACATTTGTGGCTGGACTCAGAAACATGAGGTCAGGTCATGTTTGCAGCAATGAGTGACAGGACAGCCAGGGTGTCCGAGTGTAATGAGGTGGCTTTCGCGCTTATGCAATGTGAATCAGAATGTGAATGAAAATGAGCGCGCAGACATTGATAAGCCAAAAAACCTTTTGTTTTTTCTTTTCTCCATTTTGTCTTAGTTTGTTTTTCTCTCTCCCTCACAAATGTGCAGATAAACTTCACATACCATGCCTCCTTCATGCACTGATGCTCTTGACAGACATGACTGATGGGATCAGGCATGGACAGCAGGGGGTATTTGTGTTAGACTGCCACCCTGTGGGGTGCAGGCCAGTGGGAAATGACACTGCAGTGACTTTGTGGCAGGAATGTTCTTTAAAAAGATGTTTTCTGTGCAGATGTTACATGCATATAAAAGTTAATATAACGGTTACATTTAAAACATTCAGTGTTAGTGCTAATTGTGGCCTAGCCTACTAAAATTCTGATTATACACATTTACACAGTCTAAAATGAGTGCAATGTTTCCATTTATCGATTTCCCTTTGTGACTTGACGGTCACACCAATTGTTAATTTGATTAAAGCACAAAACGATGAAGAGGACCTGTATGTCATCGGCTACATCATGTAATTACGGTTTTCATTTCAAATTATAAATAGCACCTGAATGTAATATTCTGGCTCTAAGGAAGGGACTAAACACTGGGCATGTAGAAAAATTCCTTTTTACAGTAGAAACACACAGTACTTTGTGTCCTCGCCATAGTCACTGTCTGTGTGATTACAGTAAATAAGAATTATAATAGGTATTATAAAATGTAAATTAGTCTGTGTGCCTCAGTGATCATCTATTTGAATCTAAATTGCGTTATTTCTAATTGAATCAGCCGTATTCATATTTGAAGACCAAAAAAATCACTCATTTAAATATTTTTATTACAACCGCCTTGTACAACTCACGATGCGCCACACAGATCATTGCACACCGTGTCACTTTTCAGCCTCAGGAATTTTGGCCACGCTCTGTAATGCTGAAAATTATTACTTATTTCTTATTCTGCATAAGTACCTTTTTGGGAGACCTGTCCAATAAATTATTAGACAATTGTTATATCACCTCTGCAGCTGTACCTGCATTTTATGCCTCATAAGTCTGCACCAACATTACCAAGCCAATTTATTGTAGCCTCCATTTTTTTTACTGAGTGGAGAATGTGATTCAGACTCTCATGCAGGGATTGTTTAAAACCTCTCAGATTAATGACCTAAAAAAAGAAATTGAGACTTGCTCTGGGACTATTTTCACATGACCAAGTTGTGCTGTGATATACGGGTAGTCTCTAAATAAAGCCAAAAATGTATTTTGCGTGTAGCTTGTTCAAGAGTTGTTTCCGTTGAAGAAGCAAGGATCAAAGAAATGTTGCTACTGATTGCAGTTCAATTCCAAATAGGGATGGGCGATATAGACAATATGCAATATAAACAATACAAAATTGGCCTACAATAGAGATTTTAATTATATTGCACTATCGCGATAATTCATGTTGATGACGCAATCTACCCGCGAAGTTTAGAGCCACGAGCTGCAACGCGTCATCGTCATCTTGAGTAAACATGACTAAAAGCGAAACAAGGAACTGGTGAAAAAGACCGGTGCAACATCCATTATTTGGACTTGTTTTGGATTTAAGCCGCTACAACGGAGCTGTGGTCGAGCCGTACCATGGAGCCTTTCACCAGCCTGACCATTCGCTATATGACGGACGATTGGAATCTTGGCAGCCGGTGTTTGCAGACATTGTACTTCCCCGCTGAACATACAGCCGTGAGTGCGTGTGCGTGTGTATGCAGCGGCGGAGTGGGACCAAAAAATGTACCGGGACGTTTACGGCCCCTGCCGTACGGGTTGAGCAGAGGCTGCACCGTCTGACCAGCAGGCAGCGGCGCCAGGCCGCCGGATGGTGTTGCTAACAACTTGCAATGTATAACTATTATCAGACCGGCCCACCGGGAAAAGTCCCAACTCGTGTGTGTGTGTGTGTGTGTGTGTGTGTGTGTGTGTGTGTGTGTGTGTGTGTGTGTGTGTGTGTGTGTGTGTGTGTGTGTGTGTGTGTGTGTGTGTGTGTGTGTGTGTCATACCTGTCAAGTTTTGGATTTGAAAATAAGGGAAATTTTCCGGCGCCCACCGCGAGCAGTCCCACCACCCCAACCAAGCTCCAGTATCCCTTACATTTTAAGACGGGTGCAAGAAAGCTAAAATCACCACTTGATGCAGAATGCTGAAAACCTTTACAAGTTATAACATTGCTTGTCTTTACATTTAGCTACATTTTATTTTCATTCCACACATTCTTTTCATTTCATATTGCTTTTCTTTTACAGTTTTTCTTTTCATTACACATAACTTTTCTTTACTCTTTTAGTGAGTTATTGTACAAATTTGTTGCAGACTTTGCATTCTTTAAGACTGTTTTGGAAGGAGTGTATTTGTGGGCTGGGCCAGAGTGGTTCATTTTACATGAGAGTAGAGCGCAAACAGTTCTGTTGTCTAACGTCATCCTATTCTCTGTAACAATCTTTCGTACCATGCTAAACACCCTTTCTGAACGTGCATTGCTATGGGGAATGCATAGTTAAGCCTTCATAAGTTTTGGCAGCGCACCGTCTCTGTCGTAGCGTCCATCATCCGTCTCTGTTTTTTTCTTCTTTTTTTTCCCTGCGTTGTCACCCATCATCTGACCTCACACACTAACCTCGCGACATCTGCCACCTACAGTACCTGTAGTAGGCTACTGCCCACTGCAGGTGGCAGTTATCGCGAGGCTAGTGACAGAGCTCAGATTGGGAATGTTTTGTTTTTTTTTACTTCGCCCGGGCTATTATTATTTAGTATTTAGTATAAAATACTAATACGGGAGGACGGCGGGAAAGAAGGGTAAAATACAGGACTTTCTCGGCCAAAACTGGATACTTGACAGGTTGTGTGTGTGTGTGTGTGTGTGTGTGTGTGTGTGTGTGTGTGTGTGTGTGTGTGTGTGTGTGTGTGTGTGTGTGTGTGTGTGTGTGTGTGTGTGTGTGTGTGTGTGTGTGTGTGTGTGCGCACGCGCGCTCTCAAATGCGTTACATTAGGCTGCAGGTAAGAAACTTTGTTTGAAATATGTTTTTATTTAAAGTATCTGTGCATCTTTTGCCTAATACTGAAAGTATTTCCAGTACAGTGTCTGTTCCTTAACTAAACACACATCAGTTTTTCCTGTTCTCTGCATCTTGGGTGGCATTTAAGAACCAAGGACTTAAACTTACTAAGTGTAGTGCCTTTTAGAATGGTTTGCACTAAAGAGAAGACACCCAATACTTTAAGCTTTTTCTTTGTCAAACTAGTGTACTTGAATTTTATTCATCTGCAACATTATTTTGTATAATTACAGTTTTGAACAATAAATGTTCTCAAAACTACATACTATGTTTCTTTCTCTTTAAAAAAAAAAAAAAAAAAGTTTGGTTTTCCTTAGGGTCTATGTAACCTGGTCTGAAATGGTTCTATTATAATTTATATATCGCGATATATATCGTTATCGCAAGAGGCTGCAATGTATATCGCAATATGGATTTTAGGCCATATCGCCCATCCCTAATTTCAAATAGACAGGCCTTACCTTCGGTTGGCCGTACTAACGGGGACCCTCCAGCCCTTTATCTGGCTGAGCTCGGGGTCGGCCACATCGATGAGCAAGGGCAGGCGAGGCATCCATACACTCATCTCCAGCTGGGCACTCAGGAAACTGTAGGTAAAGTTGACCATCACCCGTCTCTTTCCTCTTGTCTCCTTCCCGTTTACATACACATAGTCGCATCGATCTGACACCTGGAGGAAAAAAAGGGAAAAATTAGAAAAGCGGCAGAGTGGGAGACAGACACAAAGAGTTAAAGAAAGAAGAAATGGAATCAATTTGAGATTTGAAAACTTAAGGATTTCAATTATATAAAAGAATCATATAAATGTAATAAAAAAAAAGTATCATCAATGTACAGTGCCTTGCGAAAGTATTCGGCCCCCTTGAACTTTTCGACCTTTTGCCACATTTCAGGCCTCAAACATAAAGATATAAAACTGTAATTTTTTGTGAAGAATCAACAACAAGTGGGACACAATCATGAAGTGGAACGAAATTTATTGGATATTTCAAACCTTTTAAACAAATAAAAAACTGAAATATTGGGCGTGCAAAATTATTCAGCCCCCTTAAGTTAATACTTTGTAGCGCCACCTTTTGCTGCGATTACAGCTGTAAGTCGCTTGGGGTATGTCTCTATCAGTTTTGCACATCGAGAGACTGACATTTTTGCCCATTCCTCCTTGCAAAACAGCTCGAGCTCAGTGAGGTTGGATGGAGAGCGTTTGTGAACAGCAGTTTTCAGTTCTTTCCACAGATTCTCGATTGGATTCAGGTCTGGAATTTGACTTGGCCATTCTAACACCTGGATATGTTTATTTGTGAACCATTCCATTGTAGATTTTGCTTTATGTTTTGGATCATTGTCTTGTTGGAAGACAAATCTCCGTCCCAGTCTCAGGTCTTTTGCAGACTCCATCAGGTTTTCTTCCAGAATGGTCCTGTATTTGGCTCCATCCATCTTCCCATCAATTTTAACCATCTTCCCTGTCCCTGCTGAAGAAAAGCAGGCCCAAACCATGATGCTGCCACCACCATGTTTGACAGTGGGGATGGTGTGTTCAGGGTGATGAGCTGTGTTGCTTACGCCAAACATAACGTTTTGCATTGTTGCCAAAAGTTCGATTTTGGTTTCATCTGACCACAGCACCTTCTTCCACATGTTTGGTGTGTCTCCCAGGTGGCTTTTGGCAAACTTTAAACGACACTTTTTATGGATATCTTTAAGAAATGGCTTTCTTCTTGCCACTCTTCCATAAAGGCCAGATTTGTGCATTATACGACTGATTGTTGTCCTATGGACAGAGTCTCCCACCTCAGCTGTAGATCTCTGCAGTTCATCCAGAGTGATCATGGGCCTCTTGGCTGCATCTCTGATCAGTCTTCTCCTTGTATGAGCTGAAAGTTTAGAGGGACGGCCGGGTCTTCGTAGATTTGTAGTGGTCTGATACTCCTTCCATTTCAATATTATCGCTTGCACAGTGCTCCTTGGGATGTTTAAAGCTTGGGAAATCTTTTTGTATCCAAATCCGGCTTTAAACTTCTCCACAACAGTATCTCGGACCTGCCTGGTGTGTTCCTTGTTCTTCATGATGCTCTCTGCGCTTTACACGGACCTCTGAGACTATCACAGAGCAGGTGCATTTATACGGAGACTTGATTACACACAGCTGGATTCTATTTATCATCATTAGTCATTTAGGTCAACATTGAATCATTCAGAGATCCTCACTGAACTTCTGGAGAGAGTTTGCTGCACTGAAAGTAAAGGGGCTGAATAATTTTGCACGCCCACTTTTTCAGTTTTTTATTTGTTAAAAAAGTTTGAAATAGCCAATGAATTTCGTTCCACTTCATAATTGGGACCCACTTGTTGTTGATTCTTCACAAAAAATTACAGTTTTATATCTTTATGTTTGAGGCCTGAAATGTGGCAAAAGGTCGAAACGTTCAAGGGGGCCGAATACTTTCGCAAGGCACTGTAGTTGTGACATTTTGTCATTTGGACCGCGTTGAGGAAGATCTTCTGTTCTTTTTGTCCAGTTGATGCCCTTCAGTCAAAGGCCCTTCTGAGATGCTGGAGGGTGGACAGATATGGCATTGCGTGAGCATGCAGGATATGTGTGCGCGTAATGTGACTTCGGTCCAACTTAACAGATGGAGATGAGAAAATACACAAACCTGCTTCATCCAACTTTCCAACCAGAGAACAAAACGCTTGAATTACGATTGGCTGCATGAAGTACGACGCTAATCAGTCACCAAGGTTTCTCAGATATATATCCAATATAGAGAAATGATATAGCAGGAACACCAGAAGTGTCTGTCATTATCTATAAAGCACTAAGAATCTCCAAATGAAACATTTTCTTCCCTTGGGGACAAAATCTTTAACAATCTGTCATCACATTTTTTGTTTGTAATCCCTTGCATTTCAATTCATTTCAATCTCAAATTCCATCGTAAGCTTGATTGGCACAACGTGCAATTTCAGCACATGCCCTCGGAACTCACAATTGCTTCTTTTTAACAAACCACTCACAAGAAGACATCTGTCATCTGTCTCCACGTCTTTGAATATAACTTGGCAGCTTTTACTCTGAGGAACAAAACTGACAGCTTGGTATCTGTCAGTTCTCTCCTCTTTCTCTTCCTCTTTCTCTTTCTCCTACTCTCACTTCCTACTAAAATATTACTGCTATAACTCCTACGTGTTCATGTTCTTCCTGTAATAAGAACAGGTTAAGCTTCAGAAAGGACAATTCTTAGGCTGGAATCAAAGTGGAGCAAGGTTTAAGATTTCACCTGACATTTTGTTGTCAAATTATTAGCTTCATAAATCTAATTAAGTTTCATAATGTGGCAAGTTTCTAATGGTGAGAAAACAATATCCACTCAAATGCATTTGCTGCCTTTCTCTCTTTTTTAAATCATTGTAAATTAAATATCTTTTGGTTTTGGACAAGGGCTGGGCAATATGACAATATATATCCTCAAAACAATATAAAGATGTCTATTGTATATATATTCTTTTGTATTGTTTGTGTCAAAATGTCAAAAACCAGCGTCCGAACTGCATCACAGCAATATTTATGTCATTTGGACTATGCTTTACGTTCTGATTCTTCTTTGGACTAAAGTTCTTTATAAAATGAGAAAATACTCACTACAAAATTATCTATATCAAAATGATCTGTCACCCAGCTCTAATTTGGGCTGTTGACATTTGAAAGCATCATATTGAGCTCTGAGAAATATATTTTTTACTATTCGCCTAAGCGCATATTTTCGACTTAATATAAAGACTTAACTAAAACAAGAATAAGTATATCCTAGTGTGAGGTTCGGTGGTTTGTTAAATACACCTCAGGGCTCTACATCACTGTGTTGAAAGGAGAAAAATCTTGTACAACTTTTCTCAAAACATAATCAAAACACTTGTTTCGTGTTCGTCGAGCTTCATAGTACTACTTGTCTCACTTTATATTAAAATCAATATGCCTTTTAGAAATAAAAACCTGCTGGAGGATATATGCCTATTGTAAACTCTTTCAACTCATTCAAGGTAGTTTTTAGATTTCATATGACCACAGATATCGACCTTCTGTTCATTGTTTTCACTTTCACATTCTAACAATATTAGTTTGCCCAATCATAAATCATGGATATGACTTGACGCCAGTCCGGTCAAGAGTAGCAAGGACCCACTTAAGTAAAGCCCTGACATGACGTTATTACGGACTGACATGACTTGTTAATATCGGTAAGCACTGAGCCTTGTATGAGGCTGACTGGCATCCAAAAGGGACAACATGGACATCATGTCTAGAGGAGGGCATTTCAACAGAAGATGGTAGGTCAATCCACAACAAAATAGATAAAAAAATATATATATTTTCATAATTTCATAATTAATTGTAAAAAAAAAAATTGACAGAATCATAAAGGATATGCCAAGCAGTGAGAATAGTCCACGGTTACAGCCTTACATGCAACTTGTCTCATTAAATTGATACAGGCAGAAGAGATAAATAATATAATAATCATTTTAATATTGTTAGTGCTTAGCAACTACAAAAAAACCAACACATTTTAATTGTTCTAGTCTTTAAACATGTAAAGCAGCCTTGTCTCGCTTTGCCAGACCCTCCTCCAAAGCGTTCTGAAGGAGGGTCTGGCTACTCCACAAAGCATTCAGGGTTTAGCCTGGCTGACACCAGACCCTTCTCAGTTGTAACTGAGAGTGGGTCTGGGCAAGGTTCATTTGCAACTCATTTCCAAAGGGGCGTCACCAATGGACGGCGCTCAAATGCCTCTGGGCGCATTGGATAGTCCTTCAACCAATCAGACCAACGATCCGGGTGACGTAGCAGCGACCGCGGCATCAACGGGCCGTCATGTTGAATGTAAACATAAAGCTGCTTGCTGTCACTGCGCTATCGACATCGTGTAAAGCCCACCTCAACGGTTGTGATTGGTGCCTCGATTTGGAAAAATTGGAAATGGGCTTGAATGGGCTCTTGGCCAGACTGACTTGCAGAGCAAATCTCAAATTTGCTGGAAGTTCGTCAGGGTTTTCCCAGGCTATTCGGGGATGGGAGGAAAACATGCTCTGGTCTAATGGCATTTCTTTAAAACCAATCAGAATCATCATGGGTGGTGCTAAACTCTGCACAGAGCCGCTGCAAAATAGTTGTGGGAGAGAAAACTGTCTCAATTTACCATGCAGATATCTGAGGAGCAGTCAACAATAGTCCTCATAAATCCACCGACTTTAAAATTCCAACACAAAGAAAGTGGAAGGAAACGGAAAAGACATGCATCTGGCCGAATGTCCTGCAGCACCGGAGCAATCCCGGAAGTGGAACGTGAAGGATATAGACTAAAAGCAACCTAACTGGAGTGAAATCTATTTTTAATCTGGGAGTGTAGTGCCAAATTGTGGCTTCACTTGTGGTCTTCTTACAGTGTATGGACATTCAGTGGACAGAGGAGCGCTGTACTGCAAAAGTATTTCACACTATGCTAGGTGTACAGGTCAAAATAGTATAACTTTAATGCAAAAAAAAACACATTTGAAGAATTTGAGTTGTCTGTCCTCGGTGCTTAACTGTTGATGTGAATAGGTGATAATGTATTATATACTGTATGTAAATGAGTCTTTTTGGGAGGTATGTGCATGTTAAATACACTACATACACATACACTATTGTGCAGGGTTTCTAAAGCAACCATCCAGAGAGTGAGCTGCAAAAATCCACTTCACTCCTCATTGAGTCTCTTAAGCCTCACCACTATTTTTGTTCTATCTTGCTGTATTTTTCTCTCTCTCTCTCTCTCTCTCTCTCTCTCTCCCTCCCTCCCTCCCTCCCTCTCTCCCTCCCTCCCTCTCTCTCTGTCTGCCTGTGTCTCTCGCCCCGATGCTGAAATCAATTCATGTCAAACCAACTCTACCTTTTAATCTCTAGCTTTGTTCCACTGCGTTTCTAAATTCTAGATCCATCTTCATCATTTCTTATGAAAGGCATCGAAGATGATAACCGTGCAGATTTAATCACGATTTCTTGAAGGTGACATCTTCTACGCCGCATGACAAATGTATCGCCATGAATGTGTCATGTACCAACGCACCAATCAATGTCACTTCTCTGTGGAAACAATTCATTGTGTTGCTAATCATGCAGGCTTAGAATTGATCCAGAGTGACACACACAAACACAGATAGGGACACCACAGGATCCAATTCAGAGTGAGGCATGCATTGAGGAGTTTATGACTGAAATAACAACTGACTAAAAATGTCCAGTTCCTAAGAGGGCAGAGCATTTGACACGAGCACATTGTACAGTATTGGGACATTTCTGCTGTGGCCATTTCTAAAGGATGTTAAGATTTCTTTAATCCCCTAAAAAAATCAATTGTCTTAACACTTAACTGAAATTCAGGGCACTGAGTGGAAGTGATATTTTCCTTTGATTCTTGCTTAGAGCAGCGAGTATGTGCACCTTCCATCAATATCTATATATTCAACTATAAAGACTTAACTAAAACAAGAATAAGTATATCCTAGTGTGAGGTTCGGTGGTTTGTTAAATACACCTCAGGGCTCTACATCACTGTGTTGAAAGGAGAAAAATCTTGTACAACTCTTCTCAAAACATAATCAAAACGCTTGTTTCGTGTTCGTCGAGCTTCATAGTACCACTTGTCTCACTTTATATTAAAATCAATCTGCCTTTTAGAAATAAAAACCTGCTGGAGGATATATGCCTATTGTAAACTCTTTCAACTCATTCAAGGTAGTTTTTAGATTTCATATGACACGAGACACGACCTTCTCCGCTGTTCATTGTTTTTCACTTTCACATTCTAACAATATTAGTTTTGCCCAGTCACAAATCATGGATATGACTTGGAGGCCAGTCAAAAGTAGCAAGGACCCACTTAGTCATGCTAATTCCTGGCATGACTTGTTACTGTAGAGCACTGAATGCCTTGTAATAACGGGTAGAGTAGGCGACTGGCATCCAAAAGGGACAACATGGACATCATGTCTAGAGGAGGGCATTTCAACAGAAGATGGTAGGTCAATCCACAACAAAATAGACTGTGACTTATATTAGGGAGAGTTCTGCATTTGCAAACAGGAACTATTTCAAAATCTGCTGTTGTCTTTGTGTGTGAGGACGGTGGCCCAATGTCAGCCTTTTCAATGAGGGATATGACCAAATCATCAGAGCTTACTACAATGCAACACAGGGAGTCAAGTAAGCTCTACTGCTGCTTTCTATAGCCTGCCAGGCAATAGTGAAACTTTAGAAAAATAATGAAAATAAATGAAAGGAAGAGTGCTCACTGTGGTAGTACGGAGCCCCCCGAAAGCTCATGGTTGAATTCTTTTTCCCCGAACTACCCTGAACCCTTGCAATAACTTTTGCAATCCCTCGCAATATTTTGCCACATCTAGGAATACTACTAATCCTGCATGGCTTAACAATGCTTTTTGGGTTAAGCAATAGGAGTGGTAAAGAGTAGCTGGGGTACATCTACCTAAGCGATATCCATTGCACCATAGATGCAACCGCCATAGTCTGAACAATAATCCTATCCACAGCCAGGGAGAGCAGCTGCAGTTGTGGTCACAACCAGTGGGTGTAGACTGTCGCCCGTCTGCCTGAGCAATGAGCAATAAATGCATAATGCGAAGTGAAATGTCACATCTCTCCTTTCTGTCTGCAGAGCATTTCCCTAAACTGGTGTATTATACATGTAACTGAGCTCGACCAACACACTAACTGTTCCTACAGATTAGGGGGAATGCAAAAAATATTGCCCGGGGAACGCAAAACTTAATGGGAGTAGTTCCGAAAGAAAATTCCCACCGTGACCCTTCAGGGGCTCTTCATGATAGATTAGCTATGTCAAGCAACTTTTTATGTCACAATATTGTGTTCATGCCAGTGTGCTATAAGAAACTTAGGCAATCAATTAGGACTAATTATTTTTATTTTATTTTTTTAGATTATTTTCTCAATGAATCGATTAACCAATTGGTCTATAAAATGGCAGAGGGTAATAGGGACAATCACGTTTTCCCAGATGGCAGCATCTTTAAATTGCTTGTTGGGTCTGAAAACCCATCCACAACCCAAAGATATCTGATTAATTATCATAGGCCATAGACAAAGAAAACCAGCAAATCTTCACATTTAAAAAGTTGGAACAAGTGCATTGTTAAAAATGACTTTAATGATTAAGCAATTATCAGTTGTTTTAGGTGAATTTTGTGTTGATTGACTTACCAATTAATTGACAAATCGTTTCAGCTCTGAAGTCAACAAAAAAAATATATGCAATTTTTTGAAAATAGGTCGTTGGTAATGCACGACAGATTTCAATGTGTAGTGGTGGGGTAAAATGAAGAAAAACCACCAATATGGTTCTTTACACTTTTTCCAGGTTAAGTTCACCACAGTCCGTGCCACGAGAAGGACTTATTTTCTCAAAGTTTTTCTGAAACCGTGAGGGAGGATGGAGATGCCTCCTGATCAAAAAAAGGTTTTATTTTGAGTTTCCTTTGAAATAGGGTGGAGAGAGGAGGGGTATCGCTTACTGTTCCAAAACTAGACGGGTGGGCTGGGGAGTACGCTACCGAGGTCAGCGTCACAATGTGTGGTACTTCTTCAGCGGATAATTAAACCCTTTGAGAGATCTGCTTTTTCTCTTTCTCTCTAATATGCATGTACAGTACACAGAAACGCACCAAATCAGCTCCTCAATACAACACAGACACACTTGCAACACTATACACTATTCTTTTTCTCTCGCACGTACTCACAATTAAGAACAAACAGTTCATTTTTTCTCTTGCATAATACAACGGGGACATGGTGAAGGTCCGATATTAAATCTAAAGTTGCAACAATAAAGATCCTACATACCACCTTTACTTACTGGATTATACTAGTGGTTTTGAATTTTGTAGATTAACAACAAATCCTGTGTAATGTTTCCCAAAAGTTCCCAAACAAGGTTTGAGATGAATTACCTAAACTATCAGAAAGCCAATGATGATCAACTTAGGAAATCAATCAGGGTGAACATTTTGTCACCTTTTATAGTTTGTCAAAGTCATGTTGTTAGCAATTGGTAATGAAGTTGCAAACATTGGGGCATACAGTCAGCTTTCAAACAACCTTTTTAATGCAGGAAATGACCTAATTGATACTATGTTTTTCATAACATACTATATATGCGATGCAATACTATACCAATACCATGATTTTAACATTATCTTAAGGGAAGTAAAATGAGCAGAAGGAGGTCGGAGTTGCAATTTTGTCCAATATGAATCTGAGCTACTGTCTTCTTGAATTTTGGCTCCTCCATATCAGATGGGAAGTACAGATGTCCGCTTACAAGATGATCAAAAACAAGTCCAGCCTAGTAGTTTATTTTCTGTCTTTTTTCGAATTTATTTTACAGCTAACTTTTTTATATTCTGCTCCTTCTCTCTAGAAAAACTGCTCATATTAATCGCAATTAATTTAGGTTAGGCTGTTTTATTTTTATTTTAGATTTCCTTTCATAGTCACTTGGTGTCCTTGATGGAAACATGAAAAATGAAAATGGCATTTAAAAATAATAATCCAAAGATATGCTGTCTCTATGACCGTGCGTCTACATGTGTCCAACATGAAGTATTTGTTCTTTGATGAATCTGGATCTATTGAAGAAGGTCTGCATAACTGGGCCAGGAGCACATACTGTACACTGAAAGCCCAACGGCAGGGAAACTACTTTCTTTCAGCAGCCTGTTCAATGAAAACAGTTAATTGTTGCTGATTTCTTTTTTTTTTAGGATTTCCGATTTGTGACCTGAGAATAAGCTCTCAATTACTGGCATACCATTTCAACAAAAAAAAAAAAAGCCAGGCCCTGTTTTGCTGGAGGAAATTCAGCCTCTGCGTCCTAGACTAATGTGCACAAACCTTTTTTTTCTACACCACAACTACCTTTTGTTCATTCTGCTCACCCACGGACAACTAGAATGCTTATCTTTTTTTTAAAGATTTTTTGGGGGGCATTTTTAGGCCTTTATTGACAGGACAGCTGAAGACATGAGAGGGGGAAATTACATGCAGCAAAGGGCCGCAGGTCGGAGTCGAACCGGGGCCCGCTGCGTTGAGGAGTAAACTCTACCAACGCTCTACCAACTGAGCTATCCAGGCGCCCTAGAACGCTTATCTTGAAGCAGTAACAATAAAGACAAATTGGAAAAAGGTAAAACAAAAAGCAGCTGTTTAAAACCCATCCCCCACTAACCTTGATAACCTGTTCGTCTGTGGACTTGCACTCCACTGACTCTGTTATATCGGAGACCGTTCCGTCTGGTCCTACGGTGACCACCTTTACTGGCAAGGCGATGGTTTTCCCATTGAGGACAGCTGTGTTAAGGATCTCAGTGTCCTGCAGGGAAAAACAGAAAGACACAAATCAGTGTTAGTGCTAACAAGACAGGCCCTGTTCAGACCTGGCATTAACATGCGTCTCCTCATGCGTCTTGAGGGACCACTTTTGATCAGATCTCACTTCCCCGCTCTATATGCAATTAAACGCGTACACCATTTCCATTCGCAAAGACCAAATCTGTTGTTGTTTTTAACTGGTGGATGCAGCAATGCACTTCCCATGCCTGGTCTGCTGGAAATTAAGAGAAGAAAAAAAATCTTAACAGTACAGACTAGGCCTATTTCTTGCCGTGTTCCAGGCAAAATAAATCTGAAAACATTTTTGATGCGCTCGTAATATCTCTATGGGCATTTCAAAATGTTCAGACGTTGTGGACAAAGCCAGCTTACGCAATTTGAGAATGCTACACTTACGCAGAGTACATCAGTTGAGGAGCCATTGAGCCATTCATCCACCCTGATCTCCTCCCTGTGCGTACTTTATGGCTCTATAATAATGTGACCAAGACTTCCTTCTTTGTTCCCAACGGACAAGAGTCATAATTAATATGGCTGCTAGAGGGCTTAATACAACATACATCGTTTTTGGGCATTTCTGGAAATTACTGATTTGGGGATAGTCTCTAAATAACCTCAGGACTGTGATGTACTTGTTGGCAGACATATAAATTGATACCTATATATCTGTAATATGCTAATATAACTGACAGGAACATTTTATGTTGATCATTAGTCTCAAAGTAATACTAAAATGGGAATATGATCATATGCTGTTTTGCTAGGACTAAAATACAGTACAGGTTAGAGCAGTTCCTGGAACTACCGCTAAAAGAGGAACAATTTTCCTTCCATCTCCAATGAATAAATGTCCCGTTTTCAATTCCTGCCTAAATACACACCTACAACCTGTAAATTAAACAGCTGTGGAGAGTTGTTTTATAAAGCCGTTTGATGGAACTATGTTAGTTAAGACCCAGAACACAGAAAGCAGGGGGAAACAGCAAATGTAAGACAACCAGTAAGTTGGCGTGTGAACAGTACTTTAGATTTTTAATTACCGTAGTTCATAATTCCCAATTAACATAAGTAGAACATTGCATTAGTATTTATCAGCTGCCATCAGCTGTTTCTTTCATGTCTCACCATGGCTCATTCATCAGCTACTTGGCTACCAGCGAAGTAGTACCATTTAATTACAGATGTAGCCAGCGGCCCTTCACTTCTCACTATTACGCTGCTGATACCTTTGTGCTAACGCCATTTGCTGCTCCCTCCACTATCCACCTTCTCCTTTACTGTATATGCTAAGACAGGGTTTTCATGTTTGTTTTTTGGGGAAGATTAGTTCCTCCTAATTTGTTCTTAAAGCAATAGCCTTGATGCTATTCACATTCATTGAGAGCTCGGAGTGCAGCTCATCTTTTTTTACAAAATTTAACTGTTACCTTGACCTACCAAATGTCTCGAAACGGACATATTCAGTGTAATGATGATTGAGAGTAGTAACACACACACACACACACACACACACACACACACACACACACACACACACACACACACACACACACACACACACACACATTCAGAGTATTAACACACTTGCAATTGTGTGTTTTTCTGCAATAAACGGGTACAATATTTCCTCATTGTAGCACTTTTCAAACCATTAGTTACAAAGTGCTTCATAAAAACACAAAACATATATTAGACACTAATGGTAAAATATAGAACGTACATTTTTAAATGACCTGGAAGAGTCAGTCTAAGTGCAGGAAAAATAGTAAATAAAACAACCTAAGTCGCAGAGCCACAAATTAGAAAAGTAAAATGTGTACACACAAGTTTTTCAAAGTAGCACTTACTAGGCTGTTTAACCACAAACAGTAAAAGCTCAATCCCACATTTGTTTTCAAGCTAGACTGAAGGACATTTAATGTTTGCCAGCAAATCTGAGTGAGTGTTCAGTATATGAAGTTTAAGATCAGAAATATATAATATACTAAACTGTGTTTACATTATAATGTATAGCAACATATGTACAAATAACATGCTTTCTATTTTTAGTATTGGTCTGAAGCCTTGCTGCTAATGTGTTCTCTATACTCACAAAATTAATTTAAATACCATATATTTTAGGGGGCCACATTTTCTGCATTTGTTGACGATTTGTATTGCTGTGTGGACCAGCCAGACCCTCCTCCTCAGCGCTGTGGAGGAAGGTCTGGCAATGCGGGACTAGGTACATCCTGACTATGCAAACGGAGATCCCATTAATGTTAGCTTCACAGCGGAGCGTTCAGATCCAGTCAAATCAGCGCCAGCCACAAGTGTAGATACAGTAGTGGCTGTGGATGAGAGGGAGGATGGCTGCTGAAAATCAGATGTTTTGGCGCTTGCGATTTTCCTTTGGCACTGGCTAAAACCTCTTTGGGGTGCGCAAAAACTTCCTCTATGCATGAAAAACCCTGTAAGTGGGGGGAAAAAAACAACTTTGACAATAGTACTTTATGTCAAAGTAAAGGCATTAAAGAGTTATCACAAGATGCACTTTAGAATTGAAGGCCTTATTGAGGAGGAGGAAGAAGATAATGAAATCAATTAAGACAACGTCTGGTAATCCCTGAGCTCTCATTGTGTTGGTTGTACAGAAGATATGCTGTAACAGTGGATCCTACTCATCACAGCTTAGTTGTAATAAAAGACTACTAAGATGCCTAAACCTTTGAAAGGCAAAATAAAACTGTTCTCCAGACAGCTCTTTGTTCATCAAAACTGGTGCCTCACTGTTTTGCTTTGTTTCTTCACCCTCATGCTCCTTTTGAAAAAGAAATCTATCATTTAAAGCTCCACTATATGAAGGAATTCCAAGCCTATTAATAAGAGGCCTTTTCTTTTGCACATCACATTATTCTGATAGCTCTCTCTGACATCCCTCTCTACTGAAGGTGGCAATTTGTAGTACGGAGTGCATTGCTTTCTTATTTTCTTTACAGAAAGATCCCAAGACAAAAGGCAGTATGTTTTTTCCATGACATCTGTCCACCTCTCACCAGACATCTCCTGGGGTTATGTAGGGCTGAAATGCATGTCCTATTCATGGAGGCGTTTTGTACGTAATGCAGATAAACACCTGTCTCCAAATGGCTGTATTGCTGTATTAGCCTACACACACATTATGCTACATATACACCAACCCACACATGCATATGCATACACACAGTACGCACACATGACCCGCACGCAAACGCACCCTTGCTGCCTCACGCAGCAGCTTATCTTAACAACCTCTCATTCCAGAGAAGAGAGCAAGAAAAGAGAAGAAAGACGGCGACAGAGGCAAGAATCGATAAAAAGCCATTACGCTTCTGTGCAGCGGGGCTAAAAGGGTGGAGTGTGTGGGGGCTGATATGGTTTGGATGAATGATGTGTAAGGTAGCAGACAACCTACAAAAGCACCTTTTTAGAGAATAGTCAGCGTACAGTATGTGAACGTCAGCAAGCTCAAGGACAGGACAGACACTGGTGCTGGGGAATCAAAGGTATATAACTATGTGCAATATATTCCTGAGACCTGTTGACTGGGTGGCCATAGAGGGTGTTTGAAATCACTTTTGAATTTGTCTGCATGAGGGCATTTTGATCCTGAAAACTGTCTAAAGAGCCGCTAATTTAAACTACTGGGTCAAAGCACAGGCCGTTAAAGGCATTATGGCCTGGAGTTAGCCATAACCACACACACACACACACACACACACACACACACACACACACACACACACACACACACACACACACACACACACACACACACACACACACACACACACTCTAGGCATTTTAAATTGCCATTTAATCTGACCTGCATTTCTGTAGACTGAGGGAGGAAAGTTGTGGTGCTTTCACACCTTACCTGTTTAAACGATGCAGTGTGTTTGGGCTGGTGTGAAAGCTGTCAATCAAACTCTGATGCAGACTCAACAACTGGACCATCTGAAAAGGTGGGTCTCTTGTGCAGTTAGTCTGTGCTCTGCAAGCTAAGAAGACCAATAATTTGATTTGTTTAAGAGTGATTTTAGCAAAAAGTTTTAAACAAATCTGAATCCATCTGCTTATCGTGTAATGTTAAGAAAACGGTCTCCCGATGCATATGCGATTTATAGCCTATTTATACACATCAACAAATAAATAAAACAAGAGTGCCTTACTATTGTAGCAGTCCCCGCATAAAAATAAGTCAAATGTTAAAAATATCAACAGAATTTCTTTTGCCCCATTTCTGTCTGTTAGTCACTGTTTATGATATATGCGGTCCAGTTGCGGTTTCAACTAATGCTGCTCATAATTACTCCTAATAACTAGAATCGGATTTCCCCATGTGGGTCTAGCAATCATGATGATGATGAATCAACAAGTTTCCTGTCAGTTCATATGCCTTGTTTCAGCTTGCAGCTCTTGTTTCTTTTGCAAAAAGTCAATGTGAACACAAACTGGACCAGAACTGTAAGGCAACAACATATCCATATATTACATCATTGTTGCTAAGTATAAATAACCACCTCATGTGTGTAAAGTGCGCCCTGTACCAGAGAAGGTGTACTGTTGCTCAAGAGGTGACAGCAGGGAAGACTAATAACACAAAAACAAGCAGGGGAAGGAGACGTCTGAGATATGTTTAGCTTAGATCAGGGCCCTCACCACTGCTTAACACTGGCCAGCAATTTATTATTCATTGACTGAACAGATGCCTCAGACCCACGGAGAACCACAACTCAACCATTCACTAACCGGCTGGGACTGACAATAAACTCACAGGTCCTGTTCTATGTTGGCCTACAGCGCTTGTGAGTAGGATTTATATTGCCGCTGCAGCACTCTCAGCTATTCAGTTCACATCAATTATCAATAAAAAGTCAATTCCCTCAAGCACCTACACTGTGTCCTCCTGCCACTCACGTACATCCGAACATCTCACAGCCTATAGCAGGAGATAACATGAAAGCAAGGGCAGGGGAATCAACCCCTCTGCAGGATTTCTTTCCCTACCTTTTTTTTTTTTTTTAATACAGCGGGGAGAGTGGTGTTCATAGAATGTAATCTCTTCATGGTTATGGCTTGGGAAAAAGGCACAGGAGCCAAGTTATAATGCACTGCAATGTCGGAGAGAAGCTGGAGCAATATGCTGATAACTGAAATGACGAAGGATGTGATAGAAATGGGCAAAAAAAGATAGAAAAGTCAGTCCTTTCAGGTGCAGCTGTTGAACTTTTTACCAGGATTGAGAGAACTTTTTACGTGTGTAGATATAAAAAAAGTGGTTAATAATTTACAGTATCATTTATTAGATGTTCTGTCTCTTATCAACGTTCACACTATATGAGCAAAGCATAGCTATTTGCAAAGTATTAGCAAATAAAGAGTTGGGGGCATTTTGCCATGACCAGGAGAAAGAGAAATACCAGGATTGATTATTAAATCAAGACCTGCAGTGATTTATACTCTCCTCATTAATTAGATATTGATTCATCACGTAACCTGTTGGCCTGACAGTCTGTTGGATTTTGTTATTGTGTACTGTGAGCTCTGAATACTTTTAGTGAGATTAAATATTAAGCCTGCGTTGTTTTTACCTCCTCATACTTTCTCACCCTTTAACATCAGTCGAGGAAATGCCAAAGTCAGCAGTGGTAAATTGGCCTGTCCATATTCTGAGGGCTCCTCTCGTGTTTCCCAGGGCCATTTGATTAGAATAAGCCAGCAGAGCTGCACTGTGCTGAACTCTGGCCCCAGCAGGCCGGATAGAAGACTCTCAAGCCAGACTGACAGTGGGGGACAGGGTGATGGAAGGCAAGCCAGCAAAAAAATAAAATAAACGAACAACAAATTACAGAATGGACAGGCTTAGCTTCAAACTAAAGCCTGACTGACATAGAAGCTGCATCCCGGGCCAGAGAGGGAAGAGAGAGATGTTGGGTGGTAGGAGTGAAACAAAGTTTGTGTGTGCAGTACAGAGGACACGCACATAGTGTGTGTGTGTGTGTGTGTGTGTGTGTGTGTGTGTGTGTGTGTGTGTGTGTGTGTGTGTGTGTGTGTGTGTGTGTGTGTGTGTGTGTGTGTGTGTGTGTTATTCATTGTGGGAGTGTTGCACTTCCTCTGCAACACTGCCTCGTGCTCACAGTTACAAACGTGCACACTTGGAAGATGCCTTGACTTCTAGTCCAGCCACAGAGCAACTGGCGTGGAGCAAATGAGCAATAGCTCGAAGGCAGCTTGGCCAAATTTTTAAACGAGAGGGGCAAGCTGCTTGTTTCTAATGTATGCAGGAGTCCAATCGATACACTGGATTGTGGATTTTCACATTTATCTGCTCACTTTATCAAAAATGAATAATGGACCTCAGACTGATCTCATGAAGTGTCATATGTATGACACGCCAATTCGTATGCCATTATTGGCGTGTTATCAAGACCCATACTCGCTTTTTAGCGTGTTTATCAATGCCGTTTGGCCTCCCCTCCATTGACTTACACTAACTTGTGATTGCGTGTGAATTGACGCTGTAGCAAGTAGTATGAAGTAGTATGAACGGCCGAAAATCCGCGTTTCCACGTTTGTTGTTTTCCTAAACCCAACCCTGTTCTTCTTTTCCTAAACCCAACCCGCGTGTCACGTTTTCTAAACCCAACCGTAGCCTCGCAATAACAAGTAGCCTTGCAATAACACGTAGCCTTGCAATAACACGCCACGTGGCTTTAGAAAGTGGCGTGTATGTTTACGCTGTGACGTTGCAGACTGCCGTCCGCTGTATACAGCGTAGACATACACGCGGATAGCTCAAAAAGCGTACAGATAACACAACACTTGGCTTAAGAAAGTGGGCGTGTATGTTTATGCAAAGTTGTGATATCATATTGTGGACCTACAGTTGTCAGATGTCAGAAATGTGACTCAAAATAAATGATAATGTTCCTCTGCATTTGCTGGTTATGCAAATGAGCAACTGTTTGCTAACAAGATAAGATATACTTTATTATCCCCAACGCAATACTTCTACACACAGCTGCAATCAACTTAAAACAAAACGTAGCCAACAAGACAGTACAGTGGAACGCCGAGGCGCAGTAATACTTTGCATACAACATAAATGCATTGTGAGATATAACATAAATACATAGACATTATAAAAATGAGGAAATTAATCATAAAAACCATAGTACATGATGCATACATGTAAATGCAACAGTGCCTCCTTGCTTATGAACTAAAAGTAAGTTGTTGAGTGGAGTTCTCCATATCAACCTATGATTCGTTGTGTTGTTTCTGTCAGCCCCCAAAAAAATCAGCAAATGCAAGTTTAAATCTATGGTTTAAATATAGGCTACTCACTTTACCACAGTTGCTGCCTCTGGAAATCTTTAAAGCGCCCATATTATGCTCATTTTCAGGTTCATAACTGTATTTTAAGGTTGTAACAGAATAGGTTTACATGGTTTTATTTTCAAAAAACACCATATTTTTGTTGTACTGCACAGCTCTCTCTCACTGCTGCAGATCCTCTTTTCACCTGGTTTCTGTTTTAGCTACAGAGTGAGACCTCTTTTCATCTTCTTCTTCTGTACTATCTTTGATTGCACTCGCACATGCTCAGTAGCTCAGATGTAGAGCATGTCAGCTAGCTAACTCTAGAGACAGTAAAAGAAAGCCTGTTTCTCCAACTTTGGTCAGTTACAAGGCAGGATTAGCTGGGATACTTCTAAATGAGGGCACACATGTAAGTAGTTCTTTTGTAGATTATGGTGAACTTGTGTGTGTTGTAGCAGTGCTTTGCTATTGAGAACGACGTAGCATGCTAGCGTTAGCATGCTAATGCTAACGGTTAGCATGCTAACGGTTAGCATGCTAACGGTTAGCATGCTAACGAGCTAACGGTTGTGGTTAGCCAGCTCATTTTGGACTGTGACGTCACAGCCGATTTTGAACAGCTCACTAGGAGACTGAAGGCAGGACACATTCAGAAACTGTATCTCACTCAAAACAGCATGGATGGATTTTTTTCAAAGTTTGTATTTGTGTGGAAGCACCAGAGACACAAAAGAACACCCCAAATCCCAGAAAAAGTGATTTTTTTCATAATATGGGCACTTTAACAGGATTTTAGCTTATTAATGGTAAAGGGACTGCATTTAAATAGCGTTTTCCTAATCTTAGCGACCACCCAAAGCACTCTGTATTAGAGGCACCATTCACCCCATTCACTCACACATTCATACACTGGTGGCCGAGGCTACCATACAAAGTGCCACCTGCTCAACCGATAAACATTCACATTAACACAACGATGGCACAGCAATCGGGAGCAATTTGAGGTTCAGTATCTTGCCCAAGGACACTTCACAATGTAGACGCAAGGGCCAGGAGGGCCAGCTTTTTTAAAGGCCATGTTTCACCTTTTATAGACCAAACAATGAATTGATTGCTCGAGAAAAATAAGTAGATTAATCAATAATGTTGATCAAATGAATCAAAATTGTTAATTACAGCCCTAAAATAAATATAGGTGAATATGTTGGTTATCTGTAATAATGTAGCTTAAATATTTACAAATGCAAATGCAGTTTGTGTGATTACAAATGCACTGCCTTGACTGAAAAAACATCATAAAAAAACTATCAATAGAGAAAAAAAACAAATTACACAAACCAGTATGATGTAGCCGTAACACACAAAGTGAAATATGTGCTTGATACGAAAACGATTTGAACACAAAAAAAGAATTTCGCATACTTCAAGGCGATGATACATACGCTCCATACACCAGACGTAGCCTCTGTAACGCAGACCAGCCGATGCACATTCAACCACTCGTTAATATGAGTCAGACGTCACCCTGTTTGTTTTGGGGACATTGCCCCCACAGCAACCCTCTCATTCCACAGGAAACACTGAAATCCCACAGAGGTATTTTAGTTATAGTGTCACCATTATCAAGGGATCCTTATCAAATTATTTTATTTGTTTATGTCAGACAAATATTGGAGGTATCAGCCTCAAAACTCTAAACTCCGGTATCAGTCTGGCTCTAATGCAGGCATGTTTGTAACTGAGAGAGATGATAAAATCAGCCTTGTAGAGTAAAATAAAGAACCCTAAAAATGTTGGGTTTCCTTATTTTGATATCTCTCTCTCTCTCTCTCTCTCTCTCTGTGTTTATCTTTCTGTATCTATCAGACTTGCAGTATAGAATAATCAAAACCAGGGATAAGAAACAAGCCTGGTGCATAAGGCTGAATCCACCAGGGGTGAGAGCGAAAGGGAGAATGAATGTTGTCAAAATGCACAGGAGAAAGATAGAGCAGTGAATTAGAGGCCCATATATACACAAGATGACTTAATTAAGCTATAAGGGGCATTATAGCCGCATGCAGATGGCTAATGCTGCCTTGAAGACACTTAGTATGCCGGTGGATAGCCGCACTGCACAGCGTATTAGTGCTCTGCCAGGCCATTTCCAAATACAGTTCCTGACAGCGTGACAGTGTGACTGATGGCAGCCTGCTTGGATACCGCTGGCCTGCCCTGATGCTGTGATAGCACTGTGTTTAAATTACAGATATGAGGACGTCTTTCTTTTTGACATATCTGTTTCTCGGTGCCCATAGAGGACACAACTTTTTGCCAATTCTTTTGTTTTCTTGTTGTCTTAGTCTATCACTATCTGTTAGACGCTGGTGTGGAGTCAATATGGAGAAAGCTGCAATTTGGCCAAACCCTAATTATTCTAGACAAAGGCGTTTTTACCCATGCTCAAAAAGAATTGTTGAGCTTCCTGCTAATGGCTGTGATTATAATGCTATGGGACTGTGAGAACAAAGCGAATGTTATTGAGTTTGAAATGGAGTGATTTTTTTTTCCCGAGGCTATGAATAAAAAGCTAATGATAGCATTTGGGATGTAGTGTAAAGAGCTGTGGGGGCCACTGTCTCTAATGAGCGAAAAAAAAAAAAAAAGCAGCTTGGCACGAGATGGAGATTTAAAAATGTATGGGTGGATGCTTGGCATGTTCTCTGCATGTACTTTCAAGCTTGTTAATGAAACGCTTTTACTGTCTCTCTTTGTAATCTGCCTTGTTGGTTCCAGGTTAATATTGCTTATTCGGTAGATTGAAAGTGAAAAATATAAACGGGCATTTGTCTTTATGATGGCATTCAGAGCTGGAGTTCAATACAGGCGAGAAAAAGAGTGCAGCGGCGGCAACGTCTCAGTAAGAACTTTCTCTTAGCTTCTTCTGCAGTTTACACTTTTGATCATTCAAGAGTTTTGGGGCTGTTCAATTTATTGATTTAAAGAGTATGTTATACCCAGTGCTTGAATTCCATAAATATCCATCTTTCTTGCTTGCAGAGAATACAGTTACTAGGAGCCTGCATGTCTTGAATTTAAGAAATAACGCTCTACAATAGAGATGCACCGATTACAACTTTCTAGGCCGATTCCGATTTTCTTTGAGTTAGGCCAGCCGATACCGATTTTAGCCGATTCCGATTTCATTTTTTCTAACCACTTTACAGCACACACAAATATTTATTTTCTATCTTTTCTTTAATAGAACATTTTGCACAGAACATTTTTTGAACAGTGAATGGATCACTATCAAATAGAACAATATAAATTACTCCTGGTGTGGGAAATTTACACACCTCTAAAGTGCAATGTTAGAACCATTTCCTTCTTTTCACATCCAATATCCAACTAAAAAAATTTGATTTTGGATTTTGGTGTCGTCCCTCCACCTCCTTGCAGGTGTTGCATATTGCAAACTTATTATCTTCTGCACACACGCTGAAGAATTTCCAAACAGCTGACATGTTGCAGGTTAATTCACGAGGTTCCCTACATGTACGAGAATAGCGCCGACACGCGCTTCACACCGTGAGCAGGTACGTGGCGGAAAAGTTGAGAGAAAGGAAAAAGAGACTGTGCTGTCGCGTCCGTGTGTGCGTGCGTCCTTGAGAACTGTAACTCGTATAACTTATGTTGTCAGTTAATTGTAACATTGACCGGCATGAAATCGGCATATGTCAGACTGACCTGCCGGTTGCCGGTCATGGCCGAGCATGTGAAAACCGTGCAATTCCGGTCACCGGCCGGTCTATCGCTGCATCTCTCCTCTACAACAACAAATGAACAAATTATTTGGCAGCTTATTATCTGGACTAGCCAAACCTCTCACAATTGTATTTCTGTCTAAAGCTGCCATTTTTTGTACTTTCTTAGACTCTCCCTTCCTTCTCCTGCTCTCTTTTACATTTAAGCTTTCTTCATTGGCGCTATTAGCAAACTTGTCACAATTTCAGTCCGACATCCTAAAGGACATTTACAGCAGCTGTCAAGTCAAGACAGAAATGAGTCCTGTATTCATGTTTGGCAGGCAGATACCGAATGAGTGTGTGCATGTGTGTGCTTCTCTGTGGGAGTGTAGGCCAGAAGTGATCACAGAGAGATACGTTTTATTGAACATACCAGCTCTGTAGAGTGCCAGCAATGATTGGTGTCTACCTACGAGTTCTGCTGCAAAGGCGGAGATTGATGTCCACTACTAACATTCAAACTATTTGCTGACTCGGATTCATCTGCCTTTAAAACGTGTACTATTTAGAGGTACAGTGTATTCGATGAAGGATACAACAATATTGTAAAGATTATCGTAATAATAATCATAAGGGACCGTTTGGCAGCTATTTATGGAATGGACCACCGGAGGAAAATAGGGGAGGGTCATGTCTTTTTATTCTTTATTGAGGGGAGGGTCATCCAACATTTTTCAGTCCAGGGGTGGTCACCCAACTTTTATATTCATGAAACAGCAAAATTTCAAAGTGGCTTGTTGGGCGCATATTTTTCCATGTAGCTCTTAGTCTCGGCCCCCGCTACCAGATGGGTCTGACCCATGAGTTTGCTGTGGGGCAGGGGGAGCTGCCCCCCTGGTGACTGAAACGGATAATTGCATTGTTTAAAAAATGAGTGGAATATAATTACGTCTGGCAAGATCAGATATTTTATAAATATCTTAAATAACACAAAACAACTAAATGGTGGTAGGTAATACATCTGATTTCATATACTGTTTTATTAAAAAAAAAAATGTCCTGGCTGATGATGCGAGCAGCAGAACGCAAAAAACAAAAATGACTGTTGCTAGTCTGGACATCTTACCATGCCAAGGTTGCAATAAAGGTTTCCTAAATGCCACATTTGATGTCAGCTTACTAATTGATTGCGGGTTTTGTGTTGATTTGGACTTTTATACATTTATTCCACTTTGTTTAAACGGCAAAGTGGAGGAAGCCTAGTGACGAGTCCATAGCAACCAGTTTGTGTGATGAATGTTACCCAGAGTGCCTTGCTGAATGGTCTCAATGTTTTATTGTTTTATTTCATGTGAATACTAGTTTATTAGAGGAGTAACTTAGTATTTGAAGTAATGCAGTAGTGCAGGAAGTGTGCATTTAGTTTCCATGCTTATTGTGTTTCCACAACAATGTTAGTGAGTAAATCTACTGAAATGGCCACCATAACAGAGGAGTGGGATGCGTCAGATCATCATGCAGAGGTTTAGTCAAGTATGTCATGGCTTTAAAAAACAATGGGAATCCGTATATATTTGCCAAGCGCAAACCAGTACAGAAGGTATCAATAAATTGTTGGGGGAGGGTCATGCCTTTTTTCCAAATCGTTTTGGAGGGTCACAGAAATGTTTTCACGGGCGAGGGGAGGGTCATGTCTTTTTTTGGCTAAAGGTCCCAAAACTCCTCCGGTAGCCCCATAAATAAATAACGAACAGTCCCTAATAAATAATCATCATCATCATCATCATCATCATCATCCTCCTATTAATTTCAACACTGTTAGAATAGTCCCTCGATTACCAGAAATATACTGTTAATTTATATTTTCTCTCATAATTTTTCACAGTTGTGTTTCCGTTTTTGGATTACCAGAAATGTCCGTAAACTTAATGGAAAAGGTACTGATCATTTTCTGCCAGGACATTGTCTGTTTTTCAATGGATTTTTTTCTTAAAGTGAATAGGGACTTCGCAGACCAATTTTAAAAGACCAAACCAAAATTTAAATGAAATGCCAACAGAGGAATTTAGAACAGTTGGCATCATGAAATGAAAATGCCAACATCAAATCACATCATACATCAAGCAGTGTGTGCAAAGGTGATTTTTTTGTGTTGTGTATGAACTTCTCAGGTAGGACATCAAGTGCTGTCTCAGTGCTCGGATGGCAATATTTGGGTGAAGCATTGAACATAGAAGGCTGTATGTAGAGTTAAAGCTGCAGTTTTTAATGTTTCTCTAATTTAAAACTACAAAGAAGATTGTATCACCTTATTGATGTGCGCAACAGTGAAATGTAATTTTAATTTATTGAAGTAATCAACCATGAATGATCAACATTTCTTAATAACAAAATATGGAGAGCATCTCAAACCACATCAAATGCTCTGTTTTTGGTGCTTCACTAGACAGTAGGGTTGCACGATATTGACAAAATGTGATATTACGATATTGATTATGATTTTGATATTTTTAAACATATGTCATGTCACATGCCATGTCTACAGAACAGGACATGTTTTACTGGTGGCACAGTATAAAATAAAGAAATAAAAAGAACAGGACACAACTTTTCTTTCGCTTCTCTGATTTGTTCCGTTTTGTTGTCTCTCTCTATTTCTTCACTTACACTGTCACTCTGTAGAAATATTCACACACGTGGTACGCTCCATAGGGTTTGTCACGTGCAAGTGGCACGTTAACTGGCCAATGAAAGATGATAGTGTTTCAAGCGGACTCTAAATCGAACAAAACTAAGCCACACAGCCAACGGACGGGACGCAGCGCTCCACAAAATTAAGAAAATATTGCATACTTCTTGCAACACTTTTGGTATAATATTGCGCAACGTGATATTGCTATAATGATATTGAGTCGATATATCATGCACACCTACTAGACAGATGATAATAAAATAAATTTCATATTTACAATGCTATTTAATTGTCTGCTTAAAAAGGCTGCTGTTTCATGGTTTGGTTTCAGTGTATGATTTGAAGTTACTTTGACCTAACAAAGAGCAAAGTGAAGTTACTAATCTAAAATTACAAGTTAACAGAAAAACTTTATATTCTAAATTTGAATTGTCCAACTTTTTACACTGCAAAATCTTCCCACATTAGGAAAGGTGAAGCACAAAAAATGCTGCATGGGGTCCCAATTAATTTCAGGTAATTCAGTGTATTTCAAATCACACAGCATGGCTTGTATACTTCCACAAACCCCCAGCTGATCTTCACGTATCTCAGCAGTCATATAGAAAACTACAGACCAAAGAGATTTTCCTATTTCCATCACTCGCCTCCTGATGTTTTGATATTGATCCTACAAACCTGTTTATTTCCTCTATCATTTGGTCAACCTTCTTGTCTTTTGTGATTATGAGTCGGTCAATAAGAATCGGCGCAAGTTCACAGCTGTTTGTCTGAGTGAGGGTAAGCAAATACGATTGTCGGCCATGTGTACTGGAGCTTTGTTTGCACCTGAGCTGTGTTGCTGTTCCTTGTTTCTGCTGTTGATGCACCAGATAAACATTTAGCTGTTTTATGTTCTGTTAAGTTATCAATATACTTTACTGGCCACTGAGTAGGTCTTTAAAATTTCTATCTAAGACACCTACTTGACATTTCAGCAATAAAGCTGGCGATTCAATTTTCAAATCAATGTTCAAATAATTAAAATACTAAAGATAATAAGCCTTTGATGTCAGGTAATCCAATCTGGTCTCAAGACACTTTTAATCGACTTTATCTTTATGGTTTTATCCATCTTATTATGGACTTCAGTATTGGTATTGCTTTTGTTTTATGTTATTCTCATTTCTGTTGCCTGTGCTTTTAAGTTATTGCTCTACTGTGACTATCATTAAGAAATATATGTATAGGTGTTTATCATTATTACAGCAGCAAGGTTTTCTTTTTTTTGTGTAAATTAAATCAGGATGTCCTTCTGGACTTAATGCACTCTGTCTGCACTAAGTTTATATGAAATGCAACATTTCTAATTAAACACTTCATGTATTTATAAAATTTGAAAAACTGTCATTCCAACATTGACAAAGAAAAATGTAGTCAAAGTCTAAAGGTTACTCTACTGGCCAGAAGCCATAAATCAGCAGTGAACTGCTGCCTCACCAAATTGGCACAATAAAAGTGCTTGAGGGCATTTGATTTTTACGTGGCCATTATCGGCGAGGAAAATTAAAACTATTCTTATCTCTTTGCAGCATACTGAATGGTTTTCCTTTAATTTTGTAAAACAATTTACATTGTCATCATAATACAATTAGCAATCTTAAGCCACTTTCCAATTCACCCATGTTTGGACGGTCTAAATCCAAACTCAATTAACTTCTCAGCAAAGTCTGAGAGATGTTTTAAACCAGATTACTGCCAATTAAAAAGAGCAAGCTTTGTGTCAAAAATACTTGGCCTGGCTTTTTAAGGCACCAATGGATAATAGTAATTGTCTTATATTTTCTTCTATCTCTATTAATAAAGAATCTTCTTACTATGCCATGTGGAGGTCAAAGGCTCAGAACAATGGACAAGCCACAACGAGCTGTGTGGTTCTGAAAAAATAACCCATAATCTAAGTGCTAAAAAGCCCTTAGTAAAGAGGAGAGAGTGATTATTATAGCAACGGCCCACTAGAGGACTTCAGCCCTGATTTTCTGCTCACCCACAGCTCCCCGACAAAAAACCCAAATCGGAAGTGTTCAACAACGCGAGACAAGAGGCTCGCTGGTGCCTTGCAGACACATTCCTGATATCTAGCAGGCTAATGGTACATGTCCATATACGCCTTGTTTTCACTGATTGGATCGCCCCGCTTCCCAGCATTGCATACTAGTGAGCTTGCCACCAGTGTCTCTTCGCTGACCACTGACAAGCAAAGAAAACAGACTACACCCTCCTACAACCGCGATGGCTGCAGCTGATTGGACAAACGCGTCACGTGGGGGTGGCTGCTCCCGGATTTCAAAACTGACCATAATGGCGGCTCGTTTGGAATACGATCTCGTATTTGATGAAAATAGTTCACCGAAACGTGTTTCTGAAAACATTTTAACATGTCTTCATTTCAGATCGACAAAGTTCAGTTTAAAAGATTTTCGTCAGCTTTTGAGAGGCAGCGAGCTGAGCCGGCTGCTCCTCATTTGCATAAAGTTGGCTGAATTCAACTTTATGCAAATGAGGAGCAGGCGACTCGACGCCTAGCTTCTCCAAAGTCCCCGCGACGCTATCAGAATGCATTGCACGGCTGCTCCCATAGAAATGAATGGGAAGTGGGGAAATGACTCTGACAATGGACACACAGCATCAATATCTGAAGCTGTCGGGGGGGACTTTCCTGTATGTGTTGCATTTGCAACACGGACAAAAGATGTTGTTGCACCTAGTCTAGTGGAAACTAGCTATAAATAATAAATATCTGTAGAGCATTTTGTGCACATGTGTGCCAACACCCCCTAAAAGCGCTTTGTCTGATCTTTCTTTTCTTTATCGCTGCAAATCAGCCACCAACAACTCTTGCATAAGGTATTATTACGCCATGTCCTGTGTCAGTTCTCGCATGTTTTTAGTGACAAAAACGTAGTTTGGAGACTAGACTCGGGGATTCCTCCTGGTGAATGATCTAGTAGTGTGTGAGCACCTGTCACCGGTCAGTCAGGTAGTGTGAAAATAAGACGACAAGACAGAAAGTTGTGTAGTGTGAATAGTACAGCGAACTAACGACTTTGAAATTCTTGTAGTGGGAACTTAGCTTTAGTCAAAATGATATCCGCTGTTAGTCATTGACAGAGGATTAGTCTGCTTGCATACCAGATATCAAATATAGAGATATATAAACTTTTTATGTGTATTTAAACAGAACATTTTTTTGTTAGCCTTTGAATACATTTTACAGTATTTGCTCTAAAAAACGTTGCTAAGTAACAGCCAAAACTATTATCTTTGGAAATATAGGATGCAATGTGGGTGTGGGTCTTTGTTTAGCTTCTGTAAAAATCTGAGGTTTACTTAATTTACTATGCTTTTTTCCCTATGCTTTCTATTGCTAGGAAGTTGGCAATAAACATTAGCAGTTAGCTCTGTTTTCCAGCACACCGCATTTGATGTGGAACAATGACAATGTGGAGTCTCAGCTTCAATTTGAGGGTGTTTATATCCCCATCAGATGAACAGCATAGGAATTCTAGGCCTTTTTTTTTAATATGGTGGGTATAGACGATAATTTAAAAAGTTAACAGCCTAAATAAAGCCATCCTATTTGATGTGCAGTGAAAAAACAAGCATATTTGCATTAAATGAGCTCTGAAGTGTATGACTCCATAGATGTCAGGAGACATCGGTATCGTCTCTGGTGATGCTTTGCTTTTTGCCTTCAGTCTCTTCTTAAGGATGTGCAAAACATGCTCAGTTGGATTTAGGACAGCTGACTCACTCCTCCAGTCAAACGCATTCCAAGTTTTGGTTATAAAATGATCCTTGGTCGGCCTTGTCTGTATCTTTAGGATCATTGTCTCGGGGCTACCATACAAGAAAGGCGTGAACTCCCTCAAACACTCTGTCAGGCGACACTTTAATCTATAATAGTTGTTGTTACATTTAAAAACCAATGGGCTTGATTGGAGCCAGAGGGATGAAGAACAACAAACACTTGCAGGCTGCACTGTATGTTTTTCCTTAGAGGTCTTCACAGATCCACTCGATTCCTAGTAACCTAGTAAAAGACCTGACCCAAATTGTATTTAGTCTAATCGTGCTAGTTTGGTTCTGTTGTGTTGCCACAGGTCCACTGGTGGTTTGTAACAACATTCACTTAAGTTCATATTTAAGGTACTTGAGGATTTTCTTTTCATGCCACTTGTACTACAATTCTAAGGGAAACATGTTACTTTTTCCTCCACTACATTTATTTGACATCTTTTTTAACTAGTCGTATTAGAACTTAAGATTTTTGCATGAAACATATTGAAGAGCTTACTACACAATAATCTATACGAGTAGAGCTGAACCAAGTATCAAAGAGTCGCTTGACAGAAAATGTATTCGCAAATGTTTTGATAATCGATTAAGCAGTTTTTTTTAAATGCAAAAGCATTCCATGGTTCCAACTTCTGTGAGGATTTCGTCTCAAGATTAAATTACGATTATCTGGTCAATGACTGAAATCGATTCAATATCACAATGTAAGATGTGTCATCTCCTCAATATTATTATATATTGCTACACATGGTTTTTTATCAACCAATTCAAGCAGTCAGATTTATATGAACTCCCTTTTTTATTTGATATACTCTTATTAAAGACACTTCCTGAATAAAGAGGAGTCTGAACACAACAGACAAAAGGCTAAAACAAAAAAACAAAACAGCGACAATAATCAAATACGCAATAATCGATTATGGTCTGTCACTGCATCGATGCAGAATTGTCTAGGTCCGCATCGCGATGCAATGATTAATTTCAACACCCCAACTTTACAGTACCACAGTGAGGAATGTCTGCATACACACAAGCTTCCAACCACAGCTCAACCCCCCACTGCTCACCATGGCTAGCGGCACGATGCCGCCCAGGTCCTGCGGTGCCAGGCGGATGAGGGTCGGCACCTCACTGGTCAGGGTGCGGGTGAGCGGGTACTCCACCTGCCACGTCACTTCCCTCCCCCCCGGAGTCATCATCAGCCCGTTCACCTCCAGGTCCACTTGCAGCACTCGCTGGTAGCCTGGTGCCTCCGCCCTGCAAGGGCAGAGATGGAGAAGATGTGTGTCAAGAGCGGATTTAGATAAAAAAAAAATAAAAAAAAAAAAGGAGGTAACGAAAGATAGGTGGCAATCGGAAAGGCACAAGTGAAAGGATAGCAAGACAGAAATAAGGGGGGAGTCAAAAGGGATGAGAGAGAAGCAGGGAAAATAGATGAGGTAAAGGAAGGAAAAAGCAAAAAATAAAACCATGGAATAATGTGGAACAGGAAAGTATGAAGGGAATGAGACATGAGGAAAAGAGGGAAAAGAGAAGATAGAAAAAGGGTGAGGAAAAACTAGAGCAGAAACAGGGAAGAAGAATCAGGTTAAAGAAGGTGGAAAGAGCGAGAGCTAGAGGGAAAACAAAAGAGAAACTGGTCTTTATCATCCACTAATGGGAGTGAGAAGGGTTGAATAATTAATTGGACATTTTAATCAGGTTTGAAGAAAACATGTAACTAATATTTGATATGTAGAGACTGATTTCTGCTTTGTTACATGCAGATGTTGCACAGGGATATGCTATTTTTAAGCAACGTATCCTTTATCTCACAATCTAATATGAAACTATAATCACGGCGCTATTGAAATTCATTCTCACATCCACACAGAACCATGATGTTGGCAAAAAAAAAGCAATTTATTTTTTCCTCTTGCAATATGGAGCTTCTCTTGCTGAGATTGCCAGGGCCGAGCCAATACTTTTCTCTCAGCTGATGGAGATGCAGACAAAGCAGAAAAAACAATGAATGCAAAATAAAATCCTCCAAACTCATTTGATTTGCGGAGCGCTAGGTTTGATCAAGCTGCTGCCTCTCCCTCAGGTGTTCACAGTCCAAACTCGATGCAACACCTTTTTACAACAACCGCGCACAGCTACGCATGCTGTCCTGAAAAATACAATTCACACTTGGGGATCTGGAAGGGGCTCACGTAGGTAAACATTTGCGTTGTGTAACACGACTTCTTACAGATGACGGTAAAAACAAAAAGTTAAAGGCAAGAGAAAGTAGATGCATGTGTCTTAGGCTTTGGTATGAAGTTATTATTTTTTTATGTATACCATACTCTTTTATTTCTGTCCCAAGCAGTATGTTGTTGTTTGGTTGTCGTGCAATTAACACAAGCCTGGAGAGAGCCCCAACTAATTGTGAGGAAGGGGGGTATAGGATCCAAGGTTTTTCTTTAACATATATTTGGCCAAGCTTGTATTTAACCCTCCCCCACCCCCACACCCCCTTATGTGTTTGCACTTCAGACGCTAGCCTCACTTCAAAGTGCAGATTTAAGGACCTACTCTGGTAGAAAACTGTAAGAGAAAACTGTTTTGGAAGCTGAAAATCAGTGTGGATGAAAAGGATTTCTGGGTCAGGAGGAAAGGTTTTTTTTTTGTTTCAGTTGGTAATGTTCTGAATTATACTAATGTCTTTCCAAAGGCCACTGAAAAGCTTTGGCTCAGAATGTCGCTGTGCATCTGGCCACACAGTGAGTGCTGTTGAGATATAATTCTGTTTGAACACAGAGGAGTTATACAGGTATACTGAGGTGTAATACATCACAGTTGATGATGTTTTGGATGAATTTATCCTACTAACACTAAACGTAATCTTCTGTGCCATGGACCTCCTGTTGTTTTTAAAAGCAGTTAAAAAAAAACTACACAAATCCAACACATTGTTGCACTGTGCAACAGGTTTCTTTGTTCTATAAACATGGGCACTGCAGTTTATTTTCAGATACACCCAACTGTTGCCTTAAATACTCAGCTGAGCACCAAATGTTTATTAATCTGCCACTGGAAATAGTCTCCAGCAAATGCAATATTCACTCCTGTTTGAATAATGCTAGCTGAAACCTACAGTGCCCAGCCCCCAATTTTTAAGATAACTGTATGGGCATTTTAGGCCTTTATTTGATAGGACAGCTTAGACATGAAAGGGGAGGGAGAAGGGGAAGACATGCAGCAAAGGGCTGCAGGTTGGAACCGAACATGCGGCCGCTGCGGCATGGACTGAGCCTTTGTACATGGGGCACACGCTCTACCAGGTGAGCTACACAGGGCGCTGTTTAAGGAAATTACTGAGCCTTTTTGAAAAATGAAACTATACATTTTGTGCACTGTTTTTAAAGATTTACATTTTCAGTAGGAACAAATTGGCATGGGGCTAAGGCCGAATCTGGAAGTCGGGAAGTAATGAGAGACAGCTTCTCCAACACGTTGTTGGTTTTGGTCTTTTAATGAATCCACAGTTGGATTTGAACTGGTAATGCTTCTATTCATGGTCGGCTTCTTAACCCCTAATTTACAGGGGTGCCCTTAATGGAATGTGTGGACTGTTTGGAAAATATAAAATAATGCCAGCCTTATCCTTTAATGTTTATTGGCCAACATTTTTCAATATACAATCAAGACATTCCATCCATCTTTTGGAAATGTCTCCCACACTCTCATAACCCTCCCACTCAATCCCATCTTCCCCCAACAATCCCCACTTTTACATTTACTTACAATACAAAGTACTTTAGACATAAATAAGTCCAAAATCTGCTAACGGATTTATTAAATGGTCAAAATCAAAAGCATTGCCAGATATTCCTGCAAAATTAGTTTTGATGA
The DNA here is from genome assembly GCF_010015445.1 of Perca fluviatilis. Lineage (NCBI taxonomy): Eukaryota > Metazoa > Chordata > Actinopteri > Perciformes > Percidae > Perca > Perca fluviatilis. Next base: position 15,836,217 of record NC_053128.1, on the reverse strand, counting down.
CATAACCAAGAAAAACATTAAATAACTGTTACATGAGAAAAATTATGTTTACACTTTTTTTAAACGATGTTTTCATGGGTTGCCGTTTACAAATTTTCTAGGCAAATTTCTTCTCTTTGAAATCCATTTACTTTTCATCAAAGCTGGATATCAAACGCAAAATGTAGGAACTGCTGTGGGCAACACGTACTTGCAGTTCCATATGTAGTTCCAGTTACTTTTAGGTGTTTTGCTGGGGACCATGAATATCAGTCACTTGCCGAAGCTCAAGTCCGTCCATTGCTCTCTTTTCCTTTTTTCAGTTTTTTTCTCAGACAGAAATTCAGAGTGCAACAGAGCCACAGTGGGGTCTGCTGCTGGGCTCAGGGGGTAGTGACTGCACTGATTATGTGCTTTACGCTTATGGTGTACAATTACAGCCAAATCAATTATCTGCAACAGACAGTTGTGCTTAACAAAGAAGCAAACAATCAGGGCTTTAGTGCTGAACACTACAATACAACTCCTCTTCGCTCTCTATTTAATCTGTCGTTTTGTGTTGTCTTTATTGTCTTTTTCTTGTCTTTGCTCTTTTCCAATTTCCCCTCCCTACTGCAGTGTTTTGTTGCTCCCAATAGAGGGCATTCGGCTCTCTCTCTCTCTCTCTCACCCCTCACCCCTTCAGCCAGCGTGTGTTTGGGATGATAAATGTCTGCAGCCCACTGGTCTGAGAGGTCTGCCTACTTTCTCCATGTCTCATTATAAACATAACCGCGCTGTGTGCCCTTTTCTCAGCGAGATTACCATACAATTTAATACGCTCACTGGCAACTATCACTTCCCCTGCCATGAGGTGGACGCAGAGACTGAGACAAAACACAGAGCAGAAACAGGGCTAAAAGGGCTACAATAAAAGCCAAATGTCTACCGGGATCACAGAACTGACTGTGCAACTACAAAAGTGAACAGTGACAATGGTATCATAGCAGCTTTGTTGTGGTGAAATGAGGTGGAAAATCGGTCATGTCATTTTGAGGAGGCTTTTGAGGTATCGCCATTTGTCAGTCCTATTGTTGGGTGTGAAAGCACAAACCGAAAAGGGTAAAGTGAATCCACTCAGAGGAAATTCTGTAAGATACATTTCAAACACGCCCTTGTAGTAACAAAGGGGCTCTGAGCAGTAAGAAGTGGCATAACTGCAAAACAAAATGACACGAATGAAATTCCCTTTTTTTTCTTCTCCAAAACAGGAAAATAAAAGTGGAGCTTAGCACAACACAAAAGCCCTGTTAAACATTCAGCCATGTTTTTCCACTTTTCACTCTTAACACCTCCGTTGGTATCTGGCTCTGAGAAAAGGTAGAGAGAGAACAAGTCTGCTGTCTCTTTTGGAGACCCGAGGGGGTTCCTTTCATGCACAGCAGTGATTTGGTTAGCACTGACAACAATGATACATCAAAGACTTGAATCTATTTCGCTACAGTGAAGCGACAGCGAGTCCAACAATAGCGGGAGACGGAGTGAGACGGTTTGTGTGTGTCTATACAGTATGTTTGTACGCACTAATACCTCAAAGTGCTCCATTCAGGTAAAAATTGATACATTCTTGTCAATTATGGGAGCCAGAAGACTATTTACTATTTACCTCATGGTCAAACAACTCGTTTTTTTCAGTCGGTATGTGGACATGCTGTACATAAACTCACTGGCCGAAAAAAAAAAAGGTCGCCCACGACTGCACGTTTTGTGTGGTCAGATTTCTGTGGTGAATTTTCCTGCTAATGGGAATTTGTTTGTTTGATGTGCTGAGGATGGGATGTTTGTGTCTGTGACATTGCACACACAGTTTTCTGTGTGTGTGTGTGTGTGTGTGTGTGTGTGTTGGTTGTGGTGGGTCAGACAAATGAGAGAGTAGGACATCTGCGTGAAAGTGCATTCCAAGAAAAATGTTTTAAGAAGATGCATACCAGCGATTGATGTCGAACATGCAATGACTGAAGACATTTTTCATATTTTATCTAGCTCACTCTTTGTTGCGGTTAATCTATCCGCAGATGGTTTATTTGCCATAAGCCTGTAAAGGTCTGCTGTTGGCAAGCTTGATATGTTCCACTAGATATTTATTTGTTGTCTCTGAATGACAGGCTGTTATGACTTCACAGCATGGTGTGTGTGTGTGTGGGTGTGTGGGTGTGTGTGTGTGTGTGTGTGTGGCATTTTAGCTTTAAAAATTACCTTGACATTTTCAGTTTCAGCACACCTTTTTTCCTTTAGCAAGTAGACTTCTTGGTGCCACACACTTCTAGTGGGTCATAAGTGATGATTGAGAGGGACTATTTTTGTATTAGTCTATACATTGTTTTTTTTTTTTAAGAAAATACTACACATTATGCCTTTTTAAAGGAAAAGTTTGAAAGTTTCGGGAAATACACATAGACACCCAACAATGTTGAAATTCACGGTGTAAAACCTTAGCTCAGCTTGCTGTTTTTACCTTTATGTGTGGATTAAACAAATAAGATATGACGAGTTAATTAGCAAAAATGATTTTGTCTTTTTTGAATTCTTTGGACAGATCCAGGCTAGCTGTTTCCCCCTGCTTCAGTCTTTATACTATACTTAGCTGATTGACTCTCGGTTTTAGCTCCATATGTACAGACATGAGCGTGGCATTGATCTTATCTTAATCTCGGCACAAAAGTGAATAAACACACATCGCAAACTTGTTGAACCATTCCTTTAATGGAATTCTCATGGTACAGAGAAGATGTTTTGGTAAGATGTAATTACTGTTCTTTCTTGCTTTCTGAGTGCTCTGTATGTGGTGACACGGATGATTTGCTTTTGCAGCTGTTTCAATTATTTGTAGTTCACTTACCCTCCAGCTGTGCAGCTTTTCTGTATTTGGAGTCCGATGTCTCTCAAACAAATACATGGAGATTCTCATTAGTTCGAAGACCTCACAGGAAATCAGATAATATCTCTAATGAGTGAAACCTTGTGCCAACAGGAGCTCCATCTGCTGCATACTAAAGTGTAGTTATAAAGGTCACTGCACATTAATAGCGGAGACTACCTCTGACTATGGTTGTTCATCTCGATTGTGTGCGTAATGAGGTCTTTTAGCCTGATGTAGTTGGGGGTCATTAGAATATAATTATTAAAAAATTAGGATGTGGTGTAGGAGAAACCATATTGAGTGTGTGTGTGTGTGTGTGTGTGTGTGTGTGTGTGTGTGTGTGTGTGAGATTTGTATTTTATTTCAATCATCTGTCAGCAAACAATGCCCATCACAGTTTCCCAGAACTCATGGTGATGTCTGCTTGTTTTGTCCAAAATTCACAGATATTCAATTTGCAATGATACAAAACAGAGAAAAGCAGCAAATACTCAAATACTCAAATATATAAGGCTGGTGCGTGTGTGCGCATTCCATGGGAGTCCAGCCTCCTCTCTAATGAGTTTCACTATCTCAGGTCTAATATCTATCTCTTCTCCCTGATGATTCTAATGACATCCTATGGAAACCTGGGGGTCACTGAGACTGTGTGAGTGAAGCCAAAACATCTCAATCGCCCCCTGGTGGCTGTCTGCAGTATAGGTCATAATTCCTGCCCCTATGTTAGCAGATGGGACATCAACAAGTCAAAAAAAAAAAAATTTAATGTTAAATGATGTTAAAGCATCAATGCTAAAAAATACGGGGTGAAACATCATCGTTAACAGCTGCGATTGACATACATCGGTTGTATGGCCGGGACTTCACCAATACCTCATTACCACTACGCAGAATCTGACTCCAAAATTACAGGATGGCAGCGCACATATCTGGAATATTTTGGATAGACTTTTGAAACAAGTGAAGATGCAACGTCCATCTTTATATACAGTTTATGATTGAAACTAGCAGAACTGGCTGCTGACATTCCTCCTCTACCGCACTGGTGAGCAGCAGACCTGAGAGGCAACTGAAAGTGAGTAGTAGTAGTAGTAGTAGTAGTAGTATAGTAGTAGTAGTAGTAGTAGTAGTTGTAGTTTGGAGAAGTAGTTGTAGTTTGGAGAAGTTTGTTCCAGGCCAGTTATTCAGCCAGCAGGGCCTTCGGAGTCCCTGTGGGGATTTAGAGAGTTGAAGAAGCAGGAAAGGGTGACAGAGAAAAAAACAGACCGCATCTCTTATTCATCGCAACACAACTGAAATGAGCAAAATTCCCCCCCCAAAGACAGCTCAGCGAGCCACGTCACAGTTGTTAGTAAATGTACGGCCCTCATAAAACACTTGCACTCTAATCCTAACCTTGTGCTGTCTGGGGGTGCTGGTGGCTCTCCATCCAGTGATGCCTGTTTCATCTGTGTGGGATGGATGCATTTATGGAGCGATAAACATCGACAGATGACAGACAGATAATGAAAGAGATCATAAAATGAAACCATGTCAAGAGGCAGATGAAACGTAAAACAACCAATTTATGTACGCTGGAGATTTCCCCCTGGATCTATCAAACCCGCGAAGTCAGCCCTGTCCTTGTCAGTACAGATTAGTGTGCCTTCACTGTAGGCCCGCAGAGTGCAAAAAGGGGTGGGGATGTGGAGGCTGAAAAAACTGAAAGCGATATAGTGAAGTTCTTCTCCCAAATTGCCTTTTGTGGTCTGCTTTTTCTTCAATATTTTTTTAAATAACCCCCCTCTGTTTTTTTATCTTCTGTTTTCTCTGCATCTTGCCTCTCTCAACTGTCTCTATATTCTCTCTTTCTCTGTGCCACATTTTCCTACATTCCTCTCAAACGGTGTGTGAAATGATAGGATTCAGGCTTCCTGCATGAAACAGATGCGGCTTCATGCATCAACCAATCAAAAGGCAGTGTCGCTACTCTACACCATATCACAACAAAAGCCAATCAGAGCCTTAAACAGCGGCTGAGAAAACATTTTCCGGAAAATTGCACATCTCAACATGGTTAAAAAAAAAAAAAAAACTCTACTGTGAGCTCATCTTTTAGGATTTGAATCTATGTCAGACCATGTCCCGAAAAGGCGATCTCAGAGCAGCGAGTGAGCTTTTTTGTTTTACCCATATGAACAAAAGCATCAGTTCAAATTGTACATATTAAATAAGTATTTTGAAAAAAAAAAAAGAATCTGTAAAAAAAAAAAATAGTATGGGTATTTTTTTCCCCCTTCAACATACAGTGTTGCTTCTGAAATACACTTATTATCACATAGCAACAGGGTGCCTGAAAATGTATGAATTGATTTAAAAAGCAACATATCAAGGGAATGTTTCAACTGTCTCCTCAAAATGTGAACCCTTGAACAGAAATGGCAAAGACCTTCACCATCAAACTGATGCATTTCACAAACAATCCTATCTCAAAAATATTCTGTTCATATGCAACTAAACCTAAATGCAGCCCGTATTATGTTTTTTTCTATCAACATAATGGGGTTTACTTTGAAAATGGTAAAAATGTCAACACATTTTATTTCCATCACTTTCGTCCAGACTGAAATGCCTCAACAACTATTGGATGGATTGCAATGAAATGTTTTACGCATATTTGTGGTGCCCAGAGGATTATTCCTTCTGACTTCGGTGATCCCCTGACTTTCTCTCTATCACCACCAGCAGGCCAAAGGTTTCACTTATTCTGTGAAATATTTCAATCTACTAGATCACATGTGTCAAACTCCAGGCCCGCGGGCCAAATCCGGCCCCTTGCACATTCTGATCCGGCCTACATATCAATTTATGTTCACAATACATTTTGGCCCACCTAGTTGTGCGCCAAACCAAAAACATGGCAAACTGTTTTTCAACTTGTAATTACACGACACTCAAAGCAGAATTTGGCAAATTTGCCGACTTTGAGACACAGAAATTTCCCCAGAAGCAGAGAGGTTGCATATTCAGGCTGTGAAAGAGCTTGTTGTGGGTCAGCTGGGTGGTAGTAGGAAATATAATCATTGTTTTGCTTGATTTACTAAATTCTAGGATGGCTTTGGAACTTTTTTGCTCACTTTTTCAGGGCTTCATGTGGACCAAACTGTAAGTGAGAAGACTATATGAGACGTGCAATAATTGAGTCAAAGATATTTTACTTTTTCGATTAAATAAAAGCATGTCAATAAACTCTACATGTCTGGCCCTTGGTGCGATTCTCTTTTTCCAGTGTGGCCCTTAGTGACATTGAGTTTGACACCGCTGTACTAGATGGACTGACACAAAAATGTTCATGTTCTCCCTCAGCATGAACTGAGATCAAATTTGGTGATCCCATAACCTTTCCTCTACTGTCATCATCAGGTTAAAATGGCAATGTATCCAATGCTTTGGTTTATGACCAAATACCTGCAAAACTGACATTCCTATCAGCCCCCACTGTACATTGCATTTAGTGCTAAAAAGCAAATGTTAGCATGCAAACGCACTAAAATAAGATGGTGAACATGGTGAACCTTAAACCTCCTTAACATCTGCATGTCACAGATGTCACAGAGTAACCTAAACCTAACACAGACACAAGACACAAAATGATCATATGTATGCCAAACCATGCATTCTGTACTCCAATGGTTTTAAATCTGCAGTATAATAAGACCACACTTCAAATTTAGAAAAACATTGCCAGTGAATGTAATCAATGGGGCAGTTACGGTTCCTCTGAAATGTATAGGCCTGAAACAAACTAGCAGTATAGAAACAGATTGTGTAGGAGACAGGGATGTTCACAGTTTCAGTGGTTTAAAAAACTGTATCCCTCGTGTGGTCTCTCTAATGTGCTGTTATGTATAGGCTACATACAATGTGCATACATTTGCAATAACACTGATTATTATCACTGGCAAACAGGGTATACCACAGCTAGTTTTCTATCAAAAAGCTTTTAACCTCTGAAAACAGAAATGAATGCAGCCTCTATAAATTCTTTGACTGTAAGTGTTTACTCTTATCTCTGATTCAGCTACACTGTAGTGCGAAATTAAAGAATTTGCAGCGGTGAGTGGAAATTTGTTTTTCTTCCAGTCTCTCTGGATATGGAATATCGTGAGAGAGTGAATTGCTTGACAATTAAGGCGTTGAGAGCCCACCCAGTACCGCCATCACCTTTTAACGGCTGGCCAACTGCTGGTGGTTACGAGCCTTGCTTCAGACAGTGAATACTATACAACACAATCAATCAGCGTATAAACACCATCTTCTATCCCCTTATTGATTTCTGTGAGCTGTAGGAGTGTTAGTGAAATTCTCCAGAGTGCTATGGTGCTCATCCTCTTATCCTGGACAATAAGATCAACTCAGTGTGACTGGCTAATCTCCCACCCACCCCCCCCGGAGTTTAAACTCTCCACCAGAATTGACACTTCTTCTCTGCCTTGTTACTCACACATCTACACAAATATATGACAAGGGATTAGATCAAGTTTTTATTATTTGCCTCTCAGTTGCTGCCTGCTACTGTTGAATCTCACGAGGTGAGATGATTTTAGGCTTTTGTGTATTGCAGCCTAAGAGGTATCTGTTTGATCGCATTTGCTGGAGTTTTTATTTTATGTTTCTGTCTTTTCATCTCTCTTTTTGCTTTCTGCTTACCACTCTCCCGGCTTCATTCATTACCCCCTCCTTTTTCATTTCTTTGAGTCATTCTATCTCTCAAGGTGGGAACAGAGGAAATTTGCCATGTGATCACCCCAGCCCTCCCCATTTCACTTGTCTTTCCTCTTCTGCTCTCATAGGAGCTTCAGAAGATATATATAGTTGGAACATACACAGACAAGCCCAAACAGAGCATTTGAATGAAACATATTTTTTACCTCCGCTCTCTACTGCCACTGGTGTTCTGGACTCTACCAACACGATACAGTGTACATCATTGGTCTGTGGGGTGTGTCAACTTGAAAAAAAGATTTCGTCAACTCAGTGCTAGCCACAAGGCATATCAATCATTTGACTGATACACAGTGTTGAATGTGTCAGTTTGTAACTAATGAACAGGAACGTGAGCGTTGTTCCCTCTAGCGATGGTAATGGCCCTCTCACATCGTGTTTTGTGGCACCTAAGGATTTACAGCACCTGGCAGCGATATTTCTTTTTTTTTTTTTTTTGGATGGAGAAGGCATTACCAACTCTGCCTCTGATTGGCTCACCCTTGTATTTTTTTTACCCTAAAGCCGCCTACACATGACCGCTCTGCGCTGGCTGTACCATTGTTTTCCCATGGGGAGAGAGGTGCTGCCCAACTAGGCTTCTAAATTCAAAATTATGAACAAGAACTGTGAACAAGAACTGTGAACAAGAACTTTGAACAAGAACTAGTTCATTTTAATTGGTCTTAACTAAACTTTAAACCAGCTCTTGTTAAGTGTGAACTTGCACAAAACTGCTGATACTTTCCTGTAAGGGACCATTTCCATTTTGATAGGACTTACATTTACTTTCTAGACTGACTTTGGAAAGCCTTTTGGATCCTTCTAAATTAGAGGCGACAGTGTTTACTTTTGTAGATGGTCGTGCCACTCTGCATTTATTCTGCATTAGCAATGCAGGATTTTTCAGCAAATGTCCTTAGGGGTAGTAATGGTGAAACACTGACTTAAGAAAGGAACAGGCCAAATACTTGTATGTTGAATACAGGCTGGCAACAACTGTGACTGAATGGTGGAGCTACTGAGATGCAGATGCCTCTAGCTGCGAGTGTTAGTTTTAGTGGAAATGATTGCTCAAAATGGTTGCTCAACATTGTGCAAACCATAAACACATACACCATGTCACAGTGGCCATGTTTTCCTACAGTTCATGTATGGGCACGTGTTCAACAATCAAAGATCCAATACACTGGAGTGCACAGTGTGGGGGGTATTTATGAACCAGTACGATCGGCAATATGACAACACAATGATGAGAGTTAATAAATCATTGCTAGTTACATAGTAATGTAATAAGGCCTCTGGCTATCATGTAAATGAAGTCGCTGTGGGGAGTAGTTTTCTTGAGTTGAGTGGCGGACACTGGCAGTGTGCTTACCAAGAGGTTTTGTGGCACACAGACATTCCCTGGTATTTTAGCTAAACATGGCGTATATGTGCAACTAACTACTATAGCTGTAAGTTTGTAACGTTTTTACGTTTTTTTGTTAAACAATTTTACTTACAGTGTAACCCTGCTTGGTAACAACCTGAGAAGAGGATCATGGAAATTTACATAGCAAAAATTTAATTTCTTTTGGCATATTGCACAGTTCCTGATAAAGAGCATTACTGCTCAGTAATTCTACCCCAGTTAAATAGAGGCTAAATCGACTAATAACACATTTATGCATTTATATGCACTGATTCAAATGTTTTGCATAATCAACCTCTCATTTGGATCTTTTTTAAATTTTTTTCTCTTAAATTTCTGTTGCCAGAGGCATATCCTCAGTTGTGGTCACCAGAAGAGGACCTTGTTTACTGTAAAATGCAGAAAACCGTGTGGGATTTTCTTTGAATACTGCAAAAAAAGGAACTAAAATATCTACAAGATCCCACGAAGGGAGTTCCCAGTGAAAGGAGCCTTTTGTATTTGATAATTCAGTAAATCATATTGAAATGTTTTTTTAGGTTAGTCTGATTTGTAGTGTTTGTGTGCCTTAAAGGTTTTTGGCTGCGTCTTTGCTACTCAGGTTCTAATGAGTTCTCCATTTTTCTTTCATTCAAGTTAGACTGTCAGGACTCGTATCATTGTATTGTGGGTTATTATGCTGATGGGTCGTCAATATACTTTTTTATCTCACATTTTCTTTACTTGTGTTCTGACAAGGTAAATCAATATGAGAGTAGGACACATTTCCTCCAATGGAAGATTTCGGCTTGTGTGTTCTTTTTTGTTCTTTTTATCTTCCTTTGTGTATTATTAAAATGGTTTGATAAACTTTCAAAAATAACACCAAATAGTGCACCTTTTAACTTGGTTTGGATTGCTGTCTCAATAAAATCTACCTGAATCTTGTTTATATTTTCGGGATTTTACCATTTTATCATCAATGCAATGTGCACTTTTATATGCAGGCTTTACCAAGATATGTTTTGTTACCTTGAACCGATCCAATTTAATCAGTAACACCTGCAGGATTTGTGACTGCAAGTCACATAGTCGGAGGTATATTGAATATAAATTGCAGGCAAGAATCGGGCATGCATGTGCAGGCACCAACACAAACCTAAACAAACAAGCAAACGAACTGCTCCCTGGTTCAGTTTATTAGATTGGTGTATCTGAACAGGGTTAATAAGAATGCTGGCCCCACCATGACCCTTTGCTGACCTGAACCCTTACTTCTGCTCCCTTGCCTCATTAATCTGTCAAATAAACAGAACCCTCTCCTCCTCACCCACTGGACGAGGGAGGGAAATGATGAGAGAGGGAGAGGCACACAGTTCCTTATTTTGCCATCACTTACATTTTGTTCACTCTTGTGTTAAACACAACAGTTGAGCAAACAACTGTCGAAGGTGTTAGTCTGTGGATGTGCCTCTGCTTCTCTCACACACACACACACACACACACACACACACACACACACACACACACACACACACACACACACACACACACACGATAATTTGCAAACAAACTGAATAGATCGAAGTCAAATTGCATTTACCCCTCATGATAAAAATTACCCATTTCGCCTATACATTTTCTTGTTTGTTTCCAATTTAGTGTTAATTCTAGCATTAACCTCATTATATTAGGGCTGCAACTAATGATTAATTTCATTGTCAATTAATTATTATTTTCTTGGTAAAGTGAGTAATCGTTAGGTCTTTGAAATGTTGGAGTGATGTCTTCGGATTGCTTGATTAGTCCAACCGCGATCCAAAAACTTACAATCCTATATGACAAAGCACTTACACTTTAGAAGATGACACCAGCAACTATTGACATTGTTGCATTTAATCAATTAGTATAATAGCTGCAGATTGTCTTTAGACTGACAAACCAATGAATCGACTATTCGGTGCAGCTCTACATTCTAAACATTGTGTTTAAATTATTGGTGAGTGTCTGAGTGCTGGAAATCCTCTGACAAGCCCTTGCAGTACCTCAGATATGAAATACACCTCAAAGAGAGCTCTAAAGCATTATCAGGAGCCAAGGATTCAGCGGATGATTTATTAGAAGATGAAGTGGATCAGAGGGTGTGAGCCGAGGGTCCCAAGGCCAATAGGCCTGCCTTATCAAACACCACCAGGCTCCGTGGCCAATCTCCAACTGTGGGCAACTCTCCACCATTGCTGGCTCTGGTTACTGATAAAAGTTAGATTGAGGAACTACAGAGTTTTGTTAGGAGGAGAGAATAATTTGATTTACTTTTATCTAAAAATGATTAATATCATAATATGAAAAAAAAACAAATGAGAAAAGCTTGTTTTAAAAACATTACTGGTTGGGCTGGGAACCAGAGTCGCTGGTTCAAGTTCCTGTACGGACCAAAGTACGGAGTGTGGAGAAATGCCAGTTCCTGGGCACTGCCATGGTGCTCTTAAGCAAGGCACCGAATAAAAAGTTAAAATTATTATTATGACGAATAGGGGGGCATCCTTATCTGATTTGGGGCTTGTTTAACTCATTACTTTACAACATTGAAAGACCATTTTATAAAATGTGGCCCCTGAACACAACAGAGAAAAAAAAAAAAACACAACAAGAGTGACATAATACTGTAGATAACCCGAGATGTTAACCTCCTGTTGGTTTTCAGCTGATTTCATGCATCAGCGCCTTTGGATGCATTACCTAGCTAAGCCCCAGAGCCAAGGCCAGATCACAGTCCCAGAGAGCTCAATCAAGCACGTTTTACTTCACATGCAGATACTAATTCACTGACATCATGCAGGTCAAGTATATGATAGAATCCACAGTAAATGTCTTATTCATGTCTTTAGCTGTTAAGGGTGAAGGCTAGATGGAGGAGAAGGCAGTGCATATCTCGGAGTAGGAGGATGTGGTATAAATCATTCACCCTTAGATTATACCCATCATATGTCATTAGTGGCATTGCGTCCTTTTTGATTTCCGTTAATGTTGACTGATTCGAAGGGGAAAAAAAGACGTGTTTTTTATTTTGATTTGTTAGACTAAGGGGGCGGTTTCCTTTTATGGAGCCTTTATGATTACATAAAGCATGAGTAGCCCCAGCAACACATAGAGCTTGTGTGCCACTCATGCAAATTAAAAAAGAAATTACATACGATCAATATCATGAGCCATCTAACGGTCACATCGTTGCCTGCCTTGCACTGCTGCAGAAATCTTTTTTAATATAAGGGAGCCAGTGAGAAGAGAGCTTTCCACTGATGCATTAGTGGCCCTCCGGGTAAACAGGAAAATAAGATGTCTGGATGAATCCTTGAAAGGATTAGGAGACATATTCAAATATTTTTCATACCAAATTGTATGCTACTTGTACCTGTGATAAAACAATTGAAGAAAACAGCAGTTCACAAACATACAAATTAGACCACCTGGGAGGGTCATTTCTTCCTCTCTGCTATCCATTATCTATATCATTGTACAGTACTTTTAAAAGACCATTCACACATTCAAGGACATGCAGGAAAGTGCATGCCAAAATACACGCACACATAAATGCATCTTATCTCTTTCTTTTTTCATCTCTTTCTCCCACATACACACATACTCTAACAATCTCGGGTTTTGTGTGTGCTAGAGTTTTTGAACCAGTGTTAATTAAACAGATTACAACACAGAACGAATCAAAACGGCTACGCTCTTCAAGGCCCAAACTAATGGTGGCATATTCTTTAATTTCCCACTTAATCAATTACACATACATAGCACACACACTGATGCCTCTCAGCAGGCAGGTCATTAACATCCATGCTTCTCGCTGATGCATGGAGACTTCCTCCATTGGAATCAGATTGCACTGAAGGGACCTTGCATTTAACTATAGTCCCACTGGTCCTGCTTGGTCTGGCCATTGATTGTATATGTTCGTTCGACATGTGAGTTAAGCTCGGTGCAATCAGAAAGAACAGCACGAGGCCCCTCTGACCTCTCCCCATGAACTGAAAAGGACTGAATATCGAAATCCTTTCTCGTTCAATCTGCACTCATCATTGTTCTGTCAATTATCCCGGCCCCTAACGACTCTCCGGCATGAAGTAAAGATGCCTTATAGACACATATTCACTAACCCAAACAATGTACATTTGCATTGGCTCACAGTTCATGGGGTGTAGTCAAATGTCAGCACTGAATGAATTCTCATATTACATACACACTGCTGATGTATATAATATAATCACCAGATCCAATGCAGGTTATTATTGCTTATAATAAAAAAAGCTATTATTTTCTAATGATAGGATTTCCATAAGAGAAGCCACATAATAATGTTCTTGCATTTCGTATGAAGGCTGGAGAAAGTGAGGGAACCTGTCATTGAGATGGGGCGTGAAAGTGATGAGAGCAGGAGAAGATTGCACCCCATACATGGCCTCAGGCTGTTATTACCATATCGTGAGAACAATCAATTAAATTGGGTTAAAATGTACATGCTGTTTCAGGGCCACTTTGACATGCATAATGGGATCATGAATATGGCACATCTTCCATATGTGGCACAGAGTGGGGCTCTTCACACTCCTGGGGCCCCAGGTAACCTATGTGTAATTGAACAAAGTATGCAATAATGCAGGGACCAATACCCTCCATGTATTTATTGATCCATGTTTACGGTTCTAGTTTTTTGCACACCTCAGTGGGTTTAATTAAAAGATAATTTTCTTTTACCGTTCCTTCTATCCCTACTAGGGCTAAAACGTGTTGGAAATTTTCACAATATTAATATGGACATCCATTGCAATATGGCAAATGTTAAAAACAATGAGCTGTGTTTCATCCTTGCTTTTTACCAATGACAAGCAGCTGTGACATGAGCCGTATTCTTCACATACCTGCCTGCATTCTTTGCGTGCATATGGAGGACTAACTGCCCCTCTCCCTCTCACTTTTCAAAATCCCATATTTGCCCCCCTTTTTTTTTACTACTTTTCAGTGTGAACACACTGCATACGCTAAACCTGCTTAGATTTAGTATGTGGTATGGATTTGGGACACAGCTTAAGAGTCTACAGCTGTGCGAGGATGTACTTTGGCACAGTGATGTTTTAAGCTAAATGTTAATGCATGCTAACATGCTGACAATAAAAATATTAACATGCAGATGTTTAGCAGGCAGTATTCACCCTGTTCACCATGTTAGTTTAGCGTGTGAGCAAGATTTGCTCATTAGAACCAGATTAACATTAGCACTAATCACAAAGTACAACAGAGGTTGATGGGAATGGCAATAGTTTTGCGGGTATTTCATGGAATAAAAAGTCAGAGGTCAGAGTCCGTACAAATGTTCATGGTAATCTCTCCAACAGTTCTCGCAAAAATACACCTGAAACCAAATCCGTCGAAAAAGTCAGGGGATCACCAGAGTTATTAGGAACATGGGGAATAGGGATGGGTACAGTTCACAGTTTTATCGGTACCAGTACCGGTACCAGTACCGGTACCCAACGGTACCTTTTTTCGGTACTTTCCCTCTGTAATATCAAAAAATAATTGAATTTGTAAAAATAATTCAAAACATATTTATACTATTAACATATTGATATTTATTTATAACATTTTACACTCAAAACAAAATAAACAAAAAGAAAACCCCTCCCTATCTCCTCCCAAACCTGCTCCTACAACCTATTAAATCAAATAAATATTCATTTCTTACACTGCACTGTAACTTTTATTCTTGTATAAATATATATTATTCTATTTTAGCCTGTTTTATTTTCATGACCGTTTTGAATTGCTCTTATGTTTTATGTAAAGCACTTTGAGTTGCCTTGTTGCTGAAATGTGCTATAGAAATAAATTTGCCTTGCCTTACAACCTCAGTCAACAGGGCACAGAAACCATTGCTGTGCCTGCTTGTCTCAGAGTAAGTGTAACAGCACCGCGACCGCTTTCGCCTCACCATTAATATCATATCACAGCGAATGCTGTCTGCATGAAGTTTTAAACAACTGTAACCACACTTGCAACCGCTTTACCTGCATTCCTGTGACTCACTGTGACTGCGTGCGTGCGTGCATGCTTGCGTGCGTGCGTGCGTGCGTGCGTGCTCCGCTCTCTGTCTCATGCAGAGAGGACAGATAAGCTCGCGCTTACACGCTCTCAGGTACTGAAATCTGGCAGCGTTTGATTTAGCGTGATTCGGTCCACGGTAGTACCGACGTAATTTGGTCGGTACCCAAAAAAGTACAGAGTTCGATACCCAAACCTAATGGGGAACATAAATATCCGTATAAAACTTCATTGCAATCCATCAATTCATAACCAATCATGTTGACTCATCATCGCCCCCCCTAAAGACCACTATACATCTCAGCAGGTAATCTCACATAACAATGAAAAAGGATACATGGTCTACTGGAAGGAAATCTTGCGTGAGACAATTTTATCTACTATATGGGAATTGTGGCTTTCTTCTTTCCCTGGCATACTGCAGAGTATGCTAATCACTTCAGTCTGAAACAAGCTTGGGGTTCCCTTTCCCCTCATTGATGCTTGCTTCCTCTGTTTCGCAGAAAGACCCTTAGAGGCTCATGTCACCTCCCTCAGCAGATGGCTGGGGCAAACGCAGACATGCCTCGATTTCACTGATGCTTCAAACATGATTTCACCAACTGTTTGACAATTTGAATCTTTAACCTATGTTACTGAGCAGACTTTCTTCATCAAAGGCTCAGCAAAACTCTTAGACTTTTCATGCAACTTCCCTGCAAGATTTGTTGTTTAAAAAAAACATCCTAACCCTATAAAAAGTATACAACCGTATTACGTAATAGGATGAAACCGACACTGTAAAGCATAGCCCACATTGTTGGCTCAAATTTAATTCCATTTATCCTGGCGTTGTCACTCAGACCTAAGACTGTGGTGTTGTTTTTAGATAGCAGCCCTAAGAAGTTTGGTTTACAGGCTTGCATCATTGTGTAGGTGTTGTTAGGCTGTCTTGTCAGTCTTCTAGAGTAAGCCTAACTCCCACTCGCTCACAGCAGGAGTCCTCTAGCTCCAGCAGACAAATTGAGTGTGGTGGCATGTTTCATGATCCTGTAGACTTTGAAGGTGACAATATGCTGGAGGGTTCTCTTTGTTCACTTGTTTGTTTGTTTGTTTGTTTGTTTGTTTGTGTGTGTGTGTGTGTCAGACAGGTGTGTACGCACACAGACGGCACTCAGCTAATATTTACAGCAAGGAAAACACATTGATACTATTAGATACTGCTGCAGACATGCACTTGATTACATAATTGTGCTGGCATTTTTACATGTCAGTCCAGTCTGAGTAAGCACCTGAGTCACCCTTTCGGAAATAGTAGGTTGTACCTATAGGAACATCAACGCATTCTCATGAACGGGTCCGTAAGATATCGAACAAAAACGTATGCACACCAAAACGTATGATATCCTACGAAATTAGGAGACCACGGGCTGGTCACGTGACGCCGGCTGGCTACGCGCTCCATGACGCCAAGCGGCAGTGGCTGGTTGCTATAGAGCCGCTATAGAGCTTTGTGACGCCGGCTACAGACCTCCGTTGTATCAGCGGTAGTTGGTTGTTCAGTTACCTGAAAATAGGTGACTTTCAGCCGGATACAAAGCACAGCAAGCTGTCAGTCATTTCGGCGGACATTACTGTTAAATTTAGTCCACAAAATATGAGCATTTAGCCACGACGAAAGTTAAGATTACGCACCAAAACCACTACTTAAGATCAGTGTTGGGGAGTAACGGAATACATGTAACGGCGTTACGTATTTAGAATACAAATTATGAGTAACTGTATTCCGTTACAGTTACAATTTAAATCGTTGGTATTTAGAATACAGTTACATTGTTGAAATCAATGGATTACATGACGATACTTCTCTGTTTCACGAGTTTGTTCACTCTGACTAAATTAAGGCAACTCTATGCATTTTACAGAAGCCCCGATATGAAATCGAAAAAAATAGCTATTTGCCTGATCAGTCACAATGGAGTCGGAACCGGCACGAAAAAGCCAGGACAGGAATAAGTTTCTATCTTGGAAATTCAAACAGCATTTCACATTAAAGAACGAACAGGGAGAATGAAATATAACAGTGCAGTGCAACCTCTGCTTGCCAGCAACCAACCTGCTTTCAGCGTCCAAATTACTCCACCTCCAACCTGAAGAAGCATCTTAAAGTAAGCTTTTTTAATTAGCCAAGGGTAGTCGTCTGCTGTAGTTTTACTGGTCACCTTGCTATTTTAACGTTGACGTGCGACTTTACATTCTCCTACGTGCTGATTTACTAGCTCCAGAGCCGTTTAAAGACTGACTATAGCCCCGTTTTACATGCTAGCTAACGTTAGCTAAAATTAGCTAGTGGTAGCAAGACTGCGGTTAGATTTTTGTAGTATGCAGTTCGGGACTACCAATACAATAATCTATCTGCTTGTTCAGGTACACATTCAGCTAGTTGGAATAAAAAGAACACACCATTATAGGCATGTTTAGTAAGCTGGATGTGATAGCTGCATTCCTACACTTATAAAATGCAATTCAATGTGGAAGTAATCCTGAAGTAATCCAAGTATTCAGAATACGTTACTCAAATTGAGTAACGTAACGGAATACGTTACAAATTACATTTGTGGGCATGTATTCTGTATTCTGTAACGAAATACGTTTTGAAAGTATCCTTCCCAACACTGCTTAAGATTAAGAAAAAGATCGTGGTTTGGATTAAAACACTCTTAAAGTGCCCATATTATGAAAAAAACACTTTTTCTGGGATTTGGGGTGTTCTTTTGTGTCTCTGGTGCTTCCACACACATACAAGCTTTGAAAAAAATCCATCCATGCTGTTTTGAGTGAGATACGGTTTCTGAATGTGTCCTGCTTTCAGTCTCCTAGTGAGCTGTTCAAAATAATCGCCTACCGTTGGCTAACCACAACCGTTAGCTCGCGTAGCGTTAGCCGTGGGCTAATGCTAGCTTTAGCCGGCTAATGCTAACGCTTAGCATGCTATGTCGTTCTCAATAGCAAAGCACTGCTACAACACACACAAGTTCACCATAATCTACAAAAGAACTACTTACATGTGCGCCCTCATTTAGAAGTCTCTCAGCTAATCCTGCCTTGTAACTGACCAAAGTTGGAGAAACAGGCTTTCTTTTACTGTCTCTAGAGTTAGCTAGCTGACATGCTCTACATCTGAGCTACTGCGCATGTGCGAGTGCAATCAAAGATAGTACAGAAGAAGAAGATGAAAAGAGGTCTCACTCTGTAGCTAAAACAGAAACCAGGTGAAAAGAGGATCTACAGCAGTGAGAGAGAGCTGTGCAGTGCAACAACAATATGGGTTTTTTTGAAAATTAAACCATGTAAACCTATTCTGGTAAAACGTTAAAATACAGTTATGAACCTGAAAATGAGCATAATATGGGCGCTTTAAGGAACAGGCCTTTCTTGGGTGAAAGACAAGTTTTCCACATGAAGCAAACTCTGCTGTCTGGCTTGAAAGTCCTGTATGTTAACGCCTAACGCCCACCCATCCAGCCAGCCGCGTTCTTATACAGCGGCTATCAATGTAGTGAATACACACACACAAAAAAAAAACGTGGAATGCTTATGAATTACAGTGCTTAACTTTTCGTAGCTTTTTGAACGAATGGTTCATGAGAACAGGCTGAGGAACATTTTCGTTACACTAACAACACAGTACAGGTCTGAGTTGAATGCCGTCTCATAACAGAAAAGCTACAGTAACACACGGTTAAATATTCAAAGATACTAAATGGCTGTTCTTCTGCCTTTGTAAGAGCGCTACAATACATTTATCACTTAAAAAAATTTAAATTAAATTAATAAAGTATGAACTACTGTGAGTGGCCAAGGCGCTGAGGAGATTGGTCTCATGTCGGATCAGTCAATAAAATTGTGTTTTCATTGATTTTTGTTCTATTTTATTGTCAGACCATCGGTCTCCCTCACTTAAGTTTTAAACTTTCATCACTGCCAATTGCTTATGATTATCCAGCAAATTCAGCATGCAAGCAAGGAGAATATAAATGTCATAAATCGTATGCCTTGTCATTTTGTGATATACGAAATATAATATATTAATAATATAGAATAAAGAAATCTGCTGCCTATCTAAAAAAATTATGAAATTAATGAGAAACGTAGTGAATTCACGCATGGCTGAGTATCCCTCACACTCACAAAGTCATTGATTAAGTCGTCATATTAGAGTCAGTTAATCGATGCTTGACAGAAAAATAATCGGTTACAATTTTGATAATTGATCAGTCACTTTAGTCTTTTTGCAGCCACCAGCAAATATGCCCCCCAAGCACCCCAGAATTTCAGCTTCTCAAATGTGAGCATTTGCTGCTTTTCTTTGTCATATATGACAGTAAACTGAATGTTAGTAGACTGGTTTTCTGACATTTTATGGACAAAATGCTTAAGTGATTAATTGAGAAATGAATCAGACCAGATCAGTCAGTTATGAAAGCAAACCTACTTAATGTTCAAAAAACATTTTAAAACCCATCACTGGTGCAGCATGTGAGAGAACACACAACACTTGTCCTTTCTCATATTATTTTTCTACCCATTGCTGTTCTTCAGCAGTGCCACTGCTCCCTTTTGTGCACCAGATGCCAAATATTGAACGAGCATTGCAGCTCTATCCATAATGGTCCTGTCATGTTTAAACAGAGCCAAAGCCCAAAAGATTTTAGCTTCCATGTATAAAAAAAGGGCTTACTGCTCTTGACGTCGGGCACGTCTCTCTGTGCATGTGTTAATTTGACGGAGTGGGCAGATTGAGAAATGAAAGCCATTAGATTCGGTTTATTTTAATTAGTTGTTAGATGCCACGCCTCACCTCCTGCAATTACAAATCGAACTCCCTTCGCAGCTTGGACAAGCTACTGATTGACACGCTGAGTATTGGGCTGAAGAACTGCAGAGAGATATAAGGAGGAGGTTTCTGTCACTTTGGTATGTGGGATTTTGATGGATGACCTTTTGACCTGGGGGTCAGAGAGGTCACGACCTGTCAGAGTGTGATTGATGCCTTCCAGGTGTGTGTGACTGGTCTGTTCTGGAAGCTTCTAGAAGGAAGGCGGTCCCGGAAATGACGTGTGTTAAGTGCTGCAATGAGGGCGCTCACAGGAAGTAGAAAAATGTTTCATTTAAATGATCCAATGAGCTAGAGATGAAATATCCGGATGTGTTTGAAATGATCCAGTGAGAGAAGAGGGGTGTAGCGTTAAATTTTGAGCATAAAAGGGTTTCTTCCCCGCTTGAAACAGAGAAAGATAGGTTTTTCATTCTACACACAGCATGAATGTAAGTTTGAGTAACACTGATGCGTTTGAAATGAGCCAATGACCAAGAATTAAATCAAGTATCTTTACACTCTTTGGCGCAGAGAGCAGAACGTGTAAGGCAGGGTTGTAAAATAGGAATGTGTAAGGCTCCTCTTACAACAGGCCAAGTAAGTGATTGTAATAAGCGTGAATGGGCCTAAGCCCAAAGGTCAATGCATTTCTACCCACACTCACGCACACACACACACACACACACACACTCCACACTCACACACACTCACGCACACACACACACACACACACACAAACAGCCACAGTTCATGTTGTCAGTACATGTTGATCGGTATGTCTGTGCATGCTTAGCTCTAGTCCATATGTCTGGCTGCTGTCCTGGTCCTCCGCCGTCTGCACTCATCTGGCTGTGCCTTCTTCGTTCTGGCCCGGTGTTCACTCCCTTTTCCCAACATACCCCTTTTTCCTACTTTTTCCCATGCCCACAGCAACACCTCTACCAGAAATTGCGTTTTCAATTCAAATAAGCGAACCAGTAAGAAGTAGTAAAAAAAAAAAAACATTTTCAACAGATCACACAAAACCACAAATGGCATTTGAACACATAACATTCATTGTGACTACTTTCTTTGAATTTTGAGTGATTTATTCAACTTAGTCACACTTATTTTTGTTTACGGTCAAAATGACCGCCTATAGAAAAAAAAAGTATAATATTCATCCATACACACCTTCACAACTTTCCTGTGCTTGTGTGCCATTATACACATGAAACACACGCGACACAAACAGACACAGTTCATGTTGTCAGTACATGTTGTCATGTTGCCGCTGCATGTGAGCCACTAATGTTCGCAACAAATATGCATATGAATTTTAATTTGTGAATACATTTGTATCATTTAAATGTAACCACATTGACTTAAAAGATTGTTTGTGTTTAATGTGGTGAAAGATGCAAACAAAAATTAAAAACAAAAAGTATGCTTTTGTATTTATACAAAATGCAACCTGAACCAAATATGTTTCTTTGTATAAACGCCACCTTAAAAGTAAAATAGTTCTAACTTGAAGTTATATGACTTCACCGGATGCATTTATGTTTTAGAGACGCTATGTTGTAATTCAGAATTAAAACAATGTCGCAAAATGTAAGTCTTACAGGCAAGATATGGTATGTTCAACATGAATTTGTGAATACAAAACTTATTTTGTATAATTTTAATGTAACTAGCACATTTGACAAAAAAAAAAAAATGTGTTTAATGTGGTGAAAGATGTCAATTTAAAAGATCAGTACTTCCTTAAGTATTTACGAACCTCTCATAAAACTGAATTCAAAGAAAAAAAAAAAGTTGAATCTGTTAAGATTATATATAGGCGGGCATACAAAGGCAAAGTTAGAGGGACGAAGATAAACCGGGCGGGTAAAGTTATTTACACCGGTAGAACATGTTAAGGACAAACATGCGGAAGAAGGTCAACATGGCGGCGAACTCAACAACAGGAACGGGTGCATGGGTTTCAAGCTATAAGTAAGCAGATTTGCGAATTTTTAAATCGTAACTAAAGCAAGATCTAAAAATGTTTAAAGAAGAAATTGAACATGACACGAGAGAAGAATTCCACGAAGTTTAAGCAAGACGTCAACCAACAGCTAGCGACATACATGTATGCTATAAAGGAGCAAAAACGAGAAAATCAGCAAGATGGAGACCCAGATCGATGACACCGGATACGGGAGTACTGAAGCTAACACCACTTCCAACAAATGATGAAGGACCAACAGAAGCTGGAGGACAAATTGAATGACTTGGTCCTCGAGGCAGGGCAAAGATGGGTCAGTGATAGAGTTTGTTAAAAACTGTTACGAACCGAACTGAGTGATGAGGTGGATTTGCAGATACAGCGCACTCCACAGCCCTGGCACCGATACCTGGGTTTTTGTAAAATTAATTTCCAGCAATACAGTACTAAGGAGATGATTATCCTGAAAGCATGGCGTACAGAAAATCACAATAGGATGTGGAGGGTCAGAGAAAGCGCTTTGGTAGGAAAAACATCTGATGGAGCGTCTTCACCATGGCAGAACGTGGGGTTGCACACAGGTGGAGACCTTTGAGAACAGTGCCAGGCGAAGCTAGAGTACTCCAGAAATTTCAGCGCAGAAACCGGAGGAGCAGTAGTGTTTCAATACAGACGGTAAATACTTGTCCCATAATATACTTTATTGTTAGCCAGACCCCCATCAAGATCCTGGGTCTGGGAACTCACCATTGGCAGGGCTCAATCCCATGGGCGGGATAAACGGAAGTCTTTCAAATTTCCTCTGCACCAATAGGATAGCGCTACAACCAGGCAGAGCAACGCTAGGGTGATAGATTAAACTTTTGCCGTATGTGGTCGGCAAAACTCTGAACACATCTTCATTTTTAAGAATGACTTCAGTGCTTAACCTAAGCTAACAGGTAGCAGCTAATGGGTAGGTGATTTAAAAAACTTTTGGCTAAGTTGCTAAACGCATCTTGTTGTCATTTAAGGTCCCTGTTCATGTTGCACAGACATTTTAATTGCATTTTTTGTCTGTTAAGAGGCACAAAAGGTATCTTATGCCCCCAAAACTGCTGTTTCAGCTAAGTGAAGCTCTGGGCATTAGCTGCAGCAGCTCCGTGTTGCTACCACTGATTTGGCTCGTATTTATTTTTTGCTATCATCAGTACTCAACATTGGTATAGCGATCAAGATTAGTGTAAAAATTGACTTTGAAAAACTGACCCTGGCTGCCGCTAGAGTGCGTCTAGATATCTAGGCTACTATATTGTATTTTATGTGCTGACTCACGGAGCAGTGAGAGGTCAGCTCTGTCTACGGGACTGTTAGTCAAGCTATCATTCCCCTTCACTTCAAAACTTTTTATAGTTTTATTTTGTGTTTGTTATAATGCTTGTTCTAAGCACATTATTGTGCTCCAGTTATCTTTACTTATGGTTTCAATGTTTAGCCTGTGGGAACAGAATGGTGTGAGATATTTCGCTCAGCCCGTGATGCAGTCTAATGAAGTGAAGTTACTGTCCTTAAATGTGATTGGGTTGGGAAACCCAATTTAAAAAGGTCTAATGTAAAGGCCAAATTAAAAAAGAGAACGTATATATTTTTTTTTGTTGAGTGCAACTCCTAATAGTAAAAAACTATTTTTCAAATAACTAATGGATGTAACTGCACTGGAAGGGTTCCTTTTATGTGTAGGTGATTTTAACATAGTATTGAATAGCTACCCGGATACAACTAGTCTAAAGAAAAATAGAATTGAGGTAGCTGATGTCTCTGACCATAGTGCACTATATCTAACAGTTCAACTAGAAGGTAGGATGCGAATAAGGGTTAAATATAGGCTTATTAAATAACAAATCAGCTGTATAATAAATTAAATCAGATATAAGAGAATATTTGAAGATTAATGACAACGGAGAGGTGGATCCATCTGGGACTCACTGAAGGCAGTGACTCTACAATTGATTGCCTTAACAACGCCAAATAAAAGGAGGTCTTGAATATAATAACCTTGTATTAGACCCTATCTAATGTGGAGCAGCAACATAAAAATAACAGTGATCCACAACTTTAGTGCAAATACAACAATTAAAGAATCAGATTAATGATCTATTAGAACAAGATGTTGAGAAGAAAGCTTGTTTTTACAACCAGACATATTACTTAATCAGGCCGCTAAATTACTTTGCTTACGTAAAACAAGAAGCTGATAGTACCATACATAAGATGCGGACCCAGAAACAAATCAACAAAAAATATCATGCTGTAGAAATAGAAGACATTTTCCTATACTACTACAAAAAACTATATACCAAAACCTCCAGTACTAAAGTAGAAGCAATGGAACATTTTCTTAACGATCTGATCTACCCTCAGATTGGCAAGAAACAAAATGATTGTATCATTAGCAGATTTTTCACTGGAAGAGATAAATAATGCAATAGCCAACTTAAAAATCAAGTAAAACTCCAGATAGTGATGGTTTTCCAGTGGTATAGAACCTTTAAAGAAGAGCTAGTTCCCGGCCCTGTTGAAAGCATTTAATGGGATTAAAGGAGAAGGTAAACTCCCGCCATCATGGAAAGAGGCACTTATTACAGTCTCCTAACAGGAGAGGAGGGAATATTGGAGTAACTATAATTAGAACACTTTATCAACAACAAAGTCAATGGATCATTGTATCCATTTTTCACATTGAGAGGGGCTCTAGGACAAGGTTGTTGTCTCAGTCCCACACTATTTATGCTTAATATTGAACCCTGGACCTCCTTATCTATACTGATGGAAATCCTAGAGGAGTTTAGTTATTATGCTGGTTATAAAATAAATATTACAAAGACACAACTTTGGTCATTCAACTATACTCCTTCAAAGGAAATAAGATGTAGATATGATGTAAAATGGGATATGGAATCAATAAAGTACTTAATTGGTGCAATATAGTTAAAACAAATTATATGAGGTAAACTATAATTTAATTAACCAAAATATTAAAAAAGATATTGAAAGATGGTCTACACAACCCATTGGATTTTAGTAGTAAGATTAGCTGAATTAAGGAACATTTTGCCTAGATTGCTATATCTATTCAGGCCTTGCCAGTAGTGGTCATCTGTTCTTAGCCTGGGATGGAAAGAAGCCTAGAATAAAATATGCAACACTTCAGTCGGCCAAACAATAAAGTAGGAATGGCGTCCCCCAATCTTAAAGCAGCTCAGTTCCACCCCTTATTTCTTTTGGTGTAATGACAACTATTTTGCTAGATGGAAGGAAATCGAGACGCACGCTTGAAGGTTATCCAATACAGTCAGTGTTAGGAGAAAAAGAAGTTCTGGTTTAACTTTGCAGGCAGCTAAAACTAAGGAAAGACCAGCGCGAAGTGCTTAGATGGATAGCCTTGGACACCCTGTTTAAGCTCAGGAGTTATTCAAGGATTGGTCAGTAAAAGGTATTAAGGCAGTGTGTACGATAATAGACAACAATGAATGACAGACTTTCCAAACATTAAAAGAAAAATGTTCCCTTCACAATCGGGATTTATTTAGGTATATACAATTTAGAGATTACTACAACAAAGAATTGAAAATGGAGAACTCACAAGAATGTAATCCAGTTATAAGATAAAATGATAAATGCTTATAGACCAAATAGTAACTTCAGCGCTAAAATCATTTCTATGTTGTATGAAAGAATTATCGAATGTAGGAGCAACTCAACATTATATTTGAAATCAACGTGATAAAAGGAACTAATAATGGAAAATCCATCAGATGTATGGTACAATATGTGTTAAACCCAACATACTCCAGTAAGTTCACAACAATTGAGTGTGTTTAACCGGAAGAATTTGGTGCGCTTCTTTATTACACCTAAGATTAGCAGTAAAACATCACACACTACCACACTTTTGGAGTTCTGAAAAATAAAGGTCATTTTGGGAGGATGTACATTTAGTTTTGAGTAATGGTACTTGGCTATAAGATTCCTTTCTTTATGTACTTGTCTTGTAATTGGGCCATATTTCACTTTTGTAACGTAGTACAGAGGGACAGAAACTGGTATAAACCCCATTGTCCTAAACAGCAACAATAGTTTGAGGTCATACATGAAATAAAGGGAAATGGAAAGGTTGAACTAGGTCTGAGAAAAGGTGCCAAAAGGTTGCAGAAGTGGACATTTTACTTAAATAAAGCATAAGGACATTGCAGCTGGACTCATTAGTGGATAAAGCAGTACTTGAAATGTATACATTTTATTTCTATTTTTGTATCACCGCCTTTCCTCTTTGTTTCTCCCCTTTTATTTTATTTTTATGTTATGTTTATGGTGTTGTTTTTCCATATATCATCACAAATTGAGGCTTACTGTTCAGTTGTTACAATGTACTGAAAAATTCAATCAAAACTTCACCAGATGCATTTTATGTTTTAGCTGATAGTACGCGTAATTTCCTAATAACGGAATTAACACATCGCCAAAATGTAAGTCTCACAGACAAGATATGGTATGATCAACATGAATATGAATTCATGAATACAAAAATGATTTTGTATAATTTTAATATAACTAACATCGTTAAAAGATTGATGTGTTTAATGTGTGAAAGATGTCGCTTAAAAAGAGTAGTAGTAGTAGTAGTAGTAGTTTAGCTAATTATAATAAATATACAAACATTAAACATTTTAAACCTTATGTGATCAGTGTTAAAAACAAATGTAAGATGAGATTCAACCTGTCTCCAAAAATTTCTTCTTTGTAAAACCAACGTTAAAAGTAAGTAGTACTACTTTTTGCATTTTACTCTGGTCTTATGCTATCTGCATTTCAACCTGAGCTCAGAGCTTCGTATCATGGATTTTACTTACTATTTACAAACATTACCAGTGTTAAAAAACAAAGTGCTTGTGACATTTTGTATTAATACAGCTTTTAAAATGATATTGTATTCTCCTTGACGTACACAATATGTATAAAAATGTAAGATGAGATTCAACTTTGCACCCTGTCCTGTTTTTTTTTTTTTTTTTTTTGTAAAACACCAACGCTAAAAGTGTAAGTAGTACTATCTTGAAGTATTTAATAATAAGTATAAGTAAGTAACCCTGGTCTCATGTTATCTGCTTTCAACCTGAGTGCTAGATTATTTAATTGTCTTTTTTCTATCTACAACATCTATCAATGTTGGAAGATCTCTCTTGGAGTAGACTAGTTTCTACCTTTAACAGAGCAAGGGCCTCTAGCTTGCAGTTGTCAGCTAAGGTCAAACTCTGCTCTGCACCGCTCACACACACACACACACACACTCACACACACACACACACACACACACACACACACACACACAAACACACACACACACACACACACACACACACACACACACACACACACACTCATTTATATGTTTTATGAGGACCAACTTTTATAACCATCACTTGTGGGGCCACCCCTTTTTAAAGGTGCTAGACGTATGAAAAAAATCAAGTATACTCAGCATAGCTTTGTTAGCTTATACCTTCAAACATCTGAATTGATAAAGTAATGACTTCCCCATCCTATATGGGTTAAAAAAAAGTTGTTTGGGACCTCATTTGCATGTTATTTACATAATCTCACACAAATTCCATCATGATTAGTGGGGACTTTGCAACAAATAAATTAAATAAAGGTTTAATTTACAGATTTAATCCATGTAGAATGAAAATATGCATAAACAGTACTTTAATAACAAAATTTTGTAAATTCATCTTAGCTTAGTCGCTTATAGATAGCGATAAGCGGAGCATGAAGCTTGAAAACCATCACACATCTTAACATAGCAAAACATATGATTTATTGATATACAGTTGAAACCAGATATTTACATACACTTCAGAAAACTTATCAGTAAACTTTTATTTCTTTACTGTCATACATGAACTGAAAGTAAACTTTTTTCTGTTTTAGATCTCCATTTGAGTTAATTATGGCACGCTTCTGTGGATGCATATAAAGGCACACCTCAAACACACAGCCTCTTTCTTTGACATCAGTGGGAAAAATTAAGAGAAATCAATCAAGACATCAGGAAAATGATTGTGACATCTACAAGTGTGGCTCATCCTTGGGTACAATTTCCAGATGCCTGAAGGTCCCACGTTCATCTGTTCAGACAATAATACGCAAGCATAAAAAACATGGGAATGTACAACCATCATACCGCCAGGAAGGAGACGGATTCTGAATCCCAGAGAGGAACGCTTTTGGTGTGAAATGTTCGAATCAATCCCAGACAACAGCAAAAGACCTTTGTGAAGATGCTAGCTGAAACTGGTAAGACATTGTCCACAGTAAAACAAAGTCCTGTACCACCATGAGCTAAAAGGTTACTCTGGGAGAAGAAAGCCATCACTTCAAAACCACCATAAAAAGCCAGACATGTGGACAAAAATCTTAATTTCTGGAGACATGTCCTGTGGTCTGAACGAAACAAAGATTGAACTGTTCGGCCATAATGATAAACGGTATATTTGAAGAAAAAGCGCTAAGCTTTGAAGCCCTCAGAACACCATCCCAACTGTGAAGTATGGGGGTGGTAGTATATTGTTATGGGGCTGCTTTTGCTGCAGAAGGGCCTGGTGCACTTCACAAAATATATGGCCTCATGAGAAAAGAAAATGTTGTGGATATATTGAAGCAACATCTGAAGACATCGGCCAGGAAGTTAAAGCTTGGGCACAAATGGGTCTTCCAAATGGACAATGACCCCAAGCATACCTCCAAATTAGTTACAAAGTGGACAACAAAGTCAAGGTATTGAGTGGGCTATCACCAAAGCCCTGATCTCAATCCCATAGAACATTTGTGGGCGTACTGAAAAGGTGAGTGCGAAGCAAGAAGGCCTCCAAACCTGACCCAGTTACACCAGTTCTGTCAAGAGGAGGCCAAAATCCAAGCAAACTATTGTGGAAGGATACCCA
This sequence comes from Perca fluviatilis, assembly GCF_010015445.1. Taxonomy (NCBI): domain Eukaryota; kingdom Metazoa; phylum Chordata; class Actinopteri; order Perciformes; family Percidae; genus Perca; species Perca fluviatilis. The sequence goes on along the minus strand of NC_053128.1, from coordinate 15,807,288 downwards.
AAACGTTTGGCCCAAGTGAAACAGGCAATCCTACCAAATACTAAGAAAGTGTTCCGGCGTTGGAGGTGTCGATGATGAAAAAGGGTTTAGAGAGCCGTTGCCGTCAGTGGTGCAAATAAATACGGGTGTTAAGCGGCGTTCCGGGGACGGATGACACCACTCCAGATCCTCTGGGGAAGAAAAAAAACATCACACATTACAATCACAGTCACAAAAAAGCATTTTAACTATTTTGGCAAATAATTAGCACATAAAAATTAGACCCACCGTTTTGCTAGTCTTTGTGTCTCACGATTTTAGGTCTATAGAGGTTCGCGGGCAGGCAGAGACTGTTGGTCAGCATCCCCAAATATCAATCTTTTTCTCATGTTTTCATACGTAACTCCTTATTTTGTCTCTTCTGATGACATAGTCAATGGTATCAAACTGTTTCTTCAAAATCTCCCAGTCACACCATTGTATAAAGAAGACGTTTTTAAACCATTTGTTGTATTCCTCGTTAGAAACAGGGTATGGTTTTAACTTCCATTCTTCAGGACCACGGGCTGCAACTAACTTCTCCCTTTCGCTGCACACTTAAGGAAAATAAAATCCTCTGTAGGTCTAGTGAAACGGTCTGCTTCCACACGATAGACACTGGCTCCAATGCTACTGTCCCATTGACAAACATACACTAGCTCAGGTAAGCCAGGATTTTCAAGGTCTGGGCAGACAACCTCACGAAAAGGCTCCAGTCTTTCACAGAGATTGTACAGACTGTTTTGGCTTTTGCCAGATAGTTCGACAGCAACACTAGTGTAAACAGCTAATGTCAATGATCCTGCACTGTATCGAATTGAATATCTGTATCCATTGACACCGACATATTCTAGATCAGATGTACACGATTCAGTCATGCTTGTAGGAAAGATCTCTTGACGGAACCGCTTCTTTCTGGGAGCCTGGTTCAAACCGCATGTTGTTCCAGTATTAGCATCGCTGGCGGCCTGATGCCTCTTTTCGAGGGGCCTGTCGCAAGCCAAATAGTGTTCCAGTCTCTCCACCTCCCCATGACTCTTTTTCGGGGTTAGTGTACAGAGCAAATGTAGTGGGTCCTACTCTAGCTGTCTCACATTCTTCAACATCAGATGATGCTGATTGTTGTCCAAATGTGTGGATAGACATGGTTGAAAAACGATTCCTGTGCTTTCACCAAAAGAATTAAAAAGAAAATCCACAGCTGGTTTTGTTGAAGGGTGAGAAAAAACGAAGCTAGTTAAAAAGTGAGCAGCCAGCATGAAACCAAGACTTTTAAACCCTACAAGCCACGCCCTGCATGACGATTTAACACCCACAACAATAGCCCTCACATTTACAAGCTAATCATTGGTCTATCAGGCGTTTTTAACACCTTTACAAATGTAAATACATCATCACGCCAGGAGAGGTAACTCCACCCTACGCAGTATGGCCAGCAGACACCCATATAACACCGCGATGCGCTCCCAGATTCGCCGCTTAGAGGCAATAGCTGCGATGCGACGCTGCGTTTTGATTTTCACTGGTTCGCTTATTTGAATTGAAAAACGCTATTACTGGTATAGAGTGTTGGAGCATGGGAAAAAAAGGGTGTGTTGGGAAAGGGGGGGATAACACGGGCCAGAACGAAGCAGGCCACGCAGGTTCGTACACCGAAGCCTAGCTAGCGTGCATCTCCAACCTTTGGGCTAAGTCATTTCTCCCAACCTTACACGCGATGCATGTACGGTTTCCATGTATATGAACGTGGTCATGATTTACATGCTCTTGTGGATGCTTTTACAAGGTCACTGACACTCGTGACACATTCAGACTTGCGCTGTTGGGAGATGCAGGGTCCATATGAATCTTGTCATGGTGTCAGCGCTGAGGTCCCGAGAGTGTATGGCACACATTCTCCCCTGAATCAGCTGCATTTCCTTGATAGCGGCTATATTCAGTAAATTTGACGCTTGACTGATTTGACGCTTGGCCACCGCCGCCGGGTGCCGCTTAGGATCCTTTCCACCAGGTCATTACGGTGTATGCGCTTCTAGCAGGATGATCAAGACCGCTGGCTTTATCGCGTAGCAGGGGCGACAGCATCTGCTATCTGGGTTCTATGAGTCGACGCATCCAAAACGGCTCGAAAGCAATGGGCCTTCGACCAAACACTTTGTATGCGCGCAGGGAAATACTTGAGTCCCACAAAATCCTCAGTGCCGTGATCGTCCAAGATGGCAAGTATCCTCCCGACACCCTCGGTGCTGCTGGACGAGCCACAGAAGACGCTGTGGGTTGCTTGTCCTCCCAGGTTTCCATAAACGTCTTACAAAACACCGCTGCCTTTCTTCCTTGCATGGTCGATCAAGGCCCTAGCCCTGTCCCAAGTGCCTCTCATAGCCTGGATGTACTCTAACTCTTCACCTTGATATCATCTCGTAGTGCAACAGAACATCGGCCACGTAGTTCACTCTGGCCATGTTACTGGCCTCTCGTATTGTAGCTGAGTCTTTTTCGGTAAGACTTTCCATGGTAAGATACTCTGTGTGAGGCCACATTCAAAATCGTTGACGGTGGATACTTGTTTGACATGTGTGTCTTTCGTAAGGTAAAAGGGAATCTCTCTCTCTCTCCTCTTTTTTTTTTTCCACATTCTGCTCCAAATAGTGTAAAGATACTTGATTTAATTCTTACTCGTCCCCATTTCAACGCATCTGTGGTGCTGTTCTGTCGCTGTCTGCTTCAGTCTTTATAATTGTACGGGGTGTTTTGTTGTTAGTTAGAAAATTCTGAACGGAGCGTAGTTTGGAAACTTCTGGAAAAAAAGGTGTGGTATGGAAGCGGTTCTACGTGGTAAAAAAAAAAAAAAAACACTGTTGTTTTCTTTGAATTCAGTTTTATGAGGGTCGTGAAATACTTAAGGAAGTACTGATCTTTTAAATTGACATCTTCACCACATTAAACACTTTTTTTTTGTCAAATGTGCTACTTACATTAAAATTATACAAAATAAGTTTTGTATTCACAAATTCATGCTTGAACATACCATATCTTGCCTGTAAGACTTACATTTTGGCGACATTGTTTTAATTCTGAATTACAACGCAACGCTCTCTAAAACATAAATGCATCCGTGAACTCATATAACTTCAAGTTAGAACTATTTACTTTTAACGTGGCGCTTTTACAAAGAAACATATTTGGTTCAGGTTGCATTTTGTATAAATACAAAACATACTTTTTGTTTTTTAATTTTTGGTTTGCATCTTCACCACATTAAACACAAACAACTTTTTAAGTCAATGTGGTTAACATTTAAATGATACAAATGTATTCACAAATTAAAAATCATATGATATGTGCTAACATTAGTGGCTCACATGCAGCGGCAACATGACAACATGTACTGACAACATGAACTGTAGTCTGTTTGTGTGCGTGTGTTTCTATGTGGTATAATGGCACACACGCAACAGGAAAGTTGTAGGAGTGTGTGTATGGATGAATATTATACTTTTTTTTCTATGGCGGGTCATTTTGACCGTAAAACAAAAATAAGTGTGACTAAGTTGAATAAATCACTCAAAAATTCAAAGAAAGTAGTCACAATGAATGTTATGTGTTCAAATGCCATTTGTGGTTTTGTGTGATCTGTTGAAAATGTTTTTTTTTACTACTTCTCACTGGTTCGCTTTATTTGAATTGAAGAAAACGCAATTTCTGGTAGAGTGTTGCTGTGGGCATGGGAAAAGAGGCGCGGGGAAAAAGGGGGGTATGTTGGGAAAAGGGAGGAACACCGGCCAGAACGAAGAAGGCACAGCCAGATGAGTACTGGAGCAGCGGAGGACGCAGGACAGCCAGACATATGGACTAGAGCTAAGCATGCACAGACATAACATCAACATGTACTGACAACATGAACTGTGGCTGTTTGTGTGTGTGTGTGTGTGTGTGTGCGTGAGGTGTGTGTGAGTGTGAGTTGTGTGTGTGTGTGTGTGTGTGTGCGTGAGTGTGGGTAGAAATGCATTGACCTTTGGGCTTAAGCCCATTCACGCTATTATTGACAATCACTTACTTGGCCTGTTGTAAGAGGAGCCTTACACATTCCTATATTTTACAACCCTGCCTTCACATCGTTCTGCTCCTTCTGCTTCCAAAGAGTGTAAAGATACTTGATTTAATTCTTGGTCATTGGCTCATTTCAAACGCATCAGTGTTACTCAAACTTACATTCATGCTGTGTGTAGTATGAACACCCATCTTTCTCTTGTCTCAAACGGGGAAGAAACCCTTTTATGCCTCAAAATTAGCGCTTACACCCCTTTCTCTCACTGGATCATTTCAAAACATCCGGATATTTCATCTCTAACGCTCATTGGATCATTTAAATGAAACATTTTTCTACTTCCTGTGACGCCCTCATTGCAGCACTTAACACACGTCATTTCGGGACACGCCTCCTTCTAGAAGCTTCCAGAACAGACCAGTCACACACACCTGGAAGGCATCAATCACTTTCTGATAGGTCGTGACCTCTTGACCCCCAGGTCAAAAGCGTCATCCATCAAAATCCCACATACCAAAGTGACAGAAACCTCCTCTTATATCTCTAACTGCTACTGTGCTAACAAAAAAACTTCATTTGTTTCCTTTTCTTAACTCTTCCCCTCAATCACACAGGAACTCCAAATTGTCTTAGCTTTCATTAAAAAGAAATAAAGGAGCCAGAGGCAGCTTGTGTACCTGACATGCATGGCTGAGGACTCTTTTTGAATTTGCAATGTGACGATCCTATAGGAACATCACTGTCAACCCCATTAACATGGAGGACCCACCCCCTTCACTCAAATCAAGGTAACAAGATTGTGTGTGTACATAATTCCCGAGTGTGTGTGCATTCCCATTCTTAATTATCTCAACAGCTGATGGGGTTTTTAAAGTGCGCATATTATGTTTTTTGGCTTTTTCCCTTACTTTATTGTGTTATTGTGTATATAAATATATATATATTTATTTATTTGTGTGCGCATTATAGGTTTACAAAGTGGAAAAAGTCCAAAGTCCACCCCAAAGGGTCTTCCAGAGAAGACACTGTTCACAAACATTGTAGTCCAGCCTTTACTTCCGTGATGAACGTGCGTCACTTTGTAACACACGTTATAATGCTTGCCTCGCTGCTAGGGTGGCACGCCCTCATACTCTGCAACTGACTAGCTAGCAGTGCTTACCTAGGTACTTCGCATGTGCGACTCCCAACAAAAATGGAATAGAAGTGTGATGCCTCACTCGAGAGCTAAAACAGAGAGCTCAACACACAGGGTGAAAAGAGGAGCTGCAACAATGTGCTGTACAACAAAAATATGGTGTATTTGGCTAAATTAAACCACATAAACCTATTCTAGTACAACCTCTAAATACAATTATGAACCTGAAAATTTGCATAATATGAGCACTTCAAGTTCAGTGGTACTTGCATAAAAAGAATATGAATTAGCTCGACGTTAAGGAGAGGCAGTCTAATTCCATGGTAACAGTGAGGACACAGAAACAGAAGACTGGCTGGTGAAGGACAACTCTTAGCATAAGTGTCCTAATACATGTTCATAACAGGCGCAGGCAGTGTTGTCTGATGACCATTGGGCTATTTGATTTTGCATCATTCAGCTTTATTACAGCCTGGAAACTTGCACAGTCATGTAGTAGCCTATTTGTGGCTAGATCTGCTCTGCTTGTGTTAAGAGGGGCAAAGAAACTAGATTGGGGTCTTCACTTTATTGTTCACAAGAGAGAGAGAAGTCATTTATTGAGAGGGGCTGTGATGAATCATGGCAACTTAGTGAACAAAACATGCTGACTTCATTTGGATTACTGTGAGTCATTTTGTATAACTGTTAAAATAAAAAGTGTGTATGTAGATGAGGAAAAAAACAAGCGTAACTGTGTTGATGAGACATTTTCAGCACAGTTCGGATCAGGTCTGGCTCACTATAAGATTTCCTTATCTCATAAACTATAGCCACTCTGCAATCCTTGCTATATGCATACAGACGCCCTCAAATACAAAATGCTGACCACAGCAGTCTGTGACACAGATCAGCATTTAAAAAAACCTCCTTCTGGTTTGGTTTCTAAAGTGCTTTTTTGGGCACACTGAAGCGTGATGCTAAAGGAATCCAAAACATTTTGAGTGTAAATTGACATGCTTACTGCTATAAAGAGAGTTTATTTACAGCATTTTATTGAAACCTAAACAGCTAAATATGTAATCCATTCCCATGCACGCTTCCATACGTACTCTAGCTAAATCAATTTGTCAAAAATATTGAGTGTGATTTGCATAAAGAAACTGCTGCCCGGAGATAGAGTTGCAGCTCGACAGGGAGAGAAAATGGTTAACACAATGAACATACACAAAAATAAACACAACCATATGTGTTTTTTTATGTTGGCTTGCTCGTGTTGGTCTAATTAAAGCATCCAGAGACTCTTATTTACTTAAAAAAACGCAATCTGCTGGTCTGTCTGCTGCAGTTACTTTCTTATTTTGGATAAAACAAGAACTATAATGAATGTGAATGCAAAAGTATATCACAGGCCGCGGGAGTAGACAATTGGTTATAGCTTGTCCAGCATGTGTTGATGGGTTCACATACTGTAAAAGGGATGGTCAAATAACCTGTGTTGTGATTTCCCATGCTTTGTACATCTTTTTCTGACTAACACTCCTGTCATTTATTTCTATTTAAAACCTCAACTCTCAGCTCTCATCAGTTTCTGCAGAGCTCAGAAGATCAGTACAGTGGACATATGACTGCTGAAATAACTGGACTACTGTTCTGAAGCAGGCACACACATCGTGCACACCTCTGGGACATTAGTACGTTTTTTTTTTTTTTAAATACCTCCCTGAAGTGGTCATTACATTACATTACACATCAGCACACTGAGATACAACTGTCTCTCTAAGTCCTCAGTCGATTCTCACCTCTCCTAATTGGCTGCTTTACTCATCAAGCCTGTCGGAGTCTGTCACCTGGCGGTCACACTATTGGCTTTAATGCCACACTTTCTACCACGAGCCAGGGGAGACGCATGCTGCTCCTGGTGTTTATCTTTCAGGATCTGGCAGTGATGCTGTTTTAATGGTCTGTAAAGTAAGCTTCAATTGACGTTATTAGGAATGTAATGTTTTAGGGCCCTTGGCTTTTTAAACTCCTTGGCTTCCATCTCCACATATTTCCATTACCCCCATTCATATTCTGGCTAATGAAGATCTTTTTGCACTTAACCTGACTAATGGGGTATCTCCTACCCACAGGACAGCGGTAGAATAAAGTGAGTATGGACCTATTACTGGTGAGTAGGAGAGCGTATGTCAAAAAGGAAATCCTTGCAGATACCAGGGAGCCAAAAGATTTAATTTAATTCAGAAAATTACTTTCAGACTCAATTCAACAAATCTAGCTCCATTGTAGCCTCCAAGCCAGCCTAAATCTTACAAGATTCAAATTGTTTTCTATTGTAGTCTGGAAAACCTCTAGAGAGAATGGGCAGAGCCCTCCAGGTGAAAGCTTGGCCAATCAGAGAGCTATAATAGATGATGTGACTGGGCACCACAACTTCTAAACCCTGTTTTGGGCTCAGAAATGAAGCTGGGTTCTGCAAAGGCGAGGCCTACTTCTTTCCTAAAAGTAAAATTGAAAATCAAAAGCAAAGACCAAAAGCCCATCAAGCAGTGTTTTTGTCCAGTCAGGTGTATGGAGACCACAAAAAGCAAATAATAATAATTTTTAAAGCATGTTTTTACTCTTTCTAAATTAAAGTTCAGTGTTTTGATAATCTTAGCATTTTGCACCAACTGTGAAATATGCTTTCCATTCATCGATGTGCCACAGTTTTTCAATTTAATATGTAAGCTTAAGAAACCTAAAAGCACAGGGTCAAGGCATCACCATTTCAAACTTGAAGGTAGTCTTTTGTCAAGCACAGAATTGCAGGACATAATACCAGCTATAACATGTATGACCTTGATTTGAGCAGTCCTGTATAATTCAATGTCTCTGCTCCTCAGCGGGTCTTCGAAAGAGATGCATGTAAATGATAGATGACTTGTCATTCATCACTGTCGTCACCTTGGCACCCAGGAGGAAATAACAGTGCAGCCAAGGTGTGTCACTTCCTGTGTGCAGCTACTTTGTCTTTGCCTAAAACCGTTTAGCTGTCGAGTTGAATGTCAAGTACTGTACAATGACACCCAGGCGTGCATGCACACAAATGCATAGTTATTAGTCATTAATGGAAACACCTTCATGTATGCAGCACCCACACATAAGCACACATCCTTTTGTCATAATTGAAAGTTGCAGATGTTTTCTCGTACTGTAATGTTGAACCTTCACCTAGCTGGAAATTGTCGAATTTGGAAAGTTGAGCAAATTTCTCAAACTTAAAAAATGACAATATGATTCTTTCCTTTAAATACAAGGATTACACAAGTGGTTTAGTATTTTTTAGCCAATAAACTAGACATTAGGTACATGTGCATCTCATATTACTACGAGCCATTTTTGTTGGCTTACTTAGACTTTTGGAGTTGATTTTTGAAAGTATCTTTAAATGCAACACAAGACTTTTGATAGAACTCTGACAAAAATACAACACCTCCAGGATAAAAATACTGTGATGGATTGCTCATCTCAAGCAAGTGCCAAATCTCTGCTGCTGGTTGATTTTCATAGTGCACTGAAATGAGGTGAAATGAACAACTTTACAGAACAAACGGAACTACGTCACATTCTGCGCCATGTGCATAACTGGAAGTGACTTTACATAACAAAGGTACTGATTTTAACCCATCCACAATCTTTTTGTTAACTAAGTAGATTTTGTGCCTAAACTTAACTAACCTGCACCCGCTTCACAATGTTACCAACCGGTTTCGTTAGATATGAGGACGGGAAACACTGCTGAGGGTCGTATGTCCTGGCATGGCTTGGGGCGCTGATTTATGAAACGCTCCAGTGGGTCGTATGTGAGGGTAGGAATAAAAGCCCTACTGTATATTGTTGTATGGTTTGGAGGACTTGTTGATGTCAGTGCATTATAATAATTCATTTGAAGTTGTGTTTCTGGCCACCTGATGAATGTAAGTCCTATACTCACTCTCTCTTGACTCGCTCCGTTTTTGGTTGGAAAAATATCTGGCTGTATAGTTGCTAAATACTCCAGCTAGACTATAACTGTGTTTGTTGGTGTTGAGCTGGTAGTGTACAGTGGGTTTTTTTTTAATAACTTTTTCCACTGAGAACAAAGGCCTACTGCGGCCGAAAACAGCACTATGAGAGCTGTGAGAGTGAACTAAAACAGTAAAGTTACGGCCCGGACAGAAACTCGCTATTAAGCTCACTAAAGCCCAGGCTGGCTGCATGTTTAGCTGATAAATCACTAAGTTCATCAGTACTAGCGCCTTCTTTTACATTGTCACATTGTTTTCACATTGTCATTTGATACATTATAAAAAATATCAGTTATAACCACTTTAAAAAAAGGAGGAAATTCAATTTATTTTATTGACACAATTTGCAGGCACATATGTAATGAAATGTAGGCCGGGAGCCGTACAAGCTGCTGCGTCCTGCGCGTCGCCATCTTTTGATGTAGTGCATTTGTTGGGGAATATTTCCAGCCACAAAACAGTGAATGTGGATTTGACTCAAAGTAAACTACAACGCTGCCATGTTCATTGTAATGAAGGAAGGTGTCACCCAGTGACATGGCTGAGGATCTGCGTGCATGGCAGTGCACAGGAATAAATGTCCTCTTTTATCCTCACTCTCTGCCATCACTCTCCACTGACAGCTGTCCGGGAAATGAACAAGTGTGCTGCTGCTTTCTGATTGTTCAGCAGGGTGTTCACTTCATATTTCATTCACGCATTGATTAATTCTGTAGAAGCAAGTAGGGTGTCGGGACGTACCTTTGACTGAAGCTGTTCTCCTTCCTCCGACAGTGGAGGGTGACAACCCTGTGGCCTTCACTTCTGACATCCTGACTCACTGTCCACAAAACAGGGTTAGTGGCTCGAGCTCCCAGGAACGCCACGCCATCCTTCAGCTTGACCCTGAAACGCACACAGACGTGCACAGGTTAGAGAAAAACATTATATTAGGTGATACAGTAACTATCACCAGAATAGCTCACAAATGAAGTTTCAAAGCTTCAGAAACACAGCTGGCCTCCTCTATTCTCTTTCTCTGAAATCAAGAAAGAAAAATGGCCATGAATGGGCTTTAACTGTGGTCCCATGGTCTTTCTCTCTCACATGCAAGAAGGACATTAAATTTGCTCCTGAATTTCTTTAACCCTTGTGTGGTGTTCAGGTCTGTGGGACCCATTTTCAATGTTTGCTAAAAGAAACATGCTATTTATTATTTATTCTAACTCACCACCCCGCTACACATAATTATTACATAGGAGGTGTTCTGGTCTACTGGACTGGAGTGTATTTAAATGAAGGTGCTATGAAACTATGTTGTCTTTCTGCACCTGCTATTCCCACACAAAGTTACAAAATTGTTACATTTCAAGCACTTTCACCTGTTCTGATTAAGTTGTAAGAAATAGGCACCAATAATGATAAAAAAAAATGTGTTTCTATTATAATTGAATTTACTTATTTTCTCACAAAAAACGAAAATGATCATATGATCATGAATGTGATCTCACAGGGGTAAATGGCAAATATGAACCGTAAATGATGTACACTCACCTAAAGGATTATTAGGAACACCCTACTAATGCCGTGTTTGACCGCCTTTTGCCTTCAGAACTGCCTTAATTCTTGGTGGCATTGATTCAACAAGGTGCTGGAAGCATTCTTTAGAAATGTTGGCCCATATTGATAGGATAGCATCTTGCAGTTGATGGAGATTTGTGGGATGTACATCCAGGGCACGAAGCTCCCGTTCCACTACATCCCAAACATGTTCTATTGGGTTGAAATCTGGTGACTGTGGGGGCCATTTTAGTACAGTGAACTCATTGTCATGTTCAAGAAACCAATTTGAAATGATTCGAGCTTTGTGACATGGTGCATTATCCTGCTGGAAGTAGCCATCAGAGGATGGGTACATGGTGGTCATAAAGGGATGGACATGGTCAGAAACAATGCTCAGGTAGGCTGTGGCATTTAAATGATGCCCAGTTGGTACTAAGGGGCCTAAAGTGTGCCAAGAAAACCTCCCCACAACACCATTACACCACCACCAGCAGCCTGCCCAGTGGTAACAAAGCATGACGGATCCATGTTCTCATTCTGTTTACGCCAAATTCTGAGTCTACTATCTGAATGTCTCAACAGAAATCGAGACTCATCAGACCAGACAACATTTTTACAGACTTCAACTGTCCAATTTTGGTGAGCTCGTGCAAATTGTAGCCTCATTTTCCTATTTTTAGTGGAGATGAGTGGTACCCGCTGTAGCCCTTCTTCTGCTGGTGTAGCCCATCCGCCTCAAGGTTGTTTGTGTTGTGGCTTCACAAATGCTTTGCTGCATACCTCGGTTGTAACGAGTGGTTATTTGAGTCAAAGTTGATCTTCTATCAGCTGGAATCAGTCGGCCCATTCTCCTCTGACCTCTAGCATCAACAAGGCATTTTGGCCCCCCAGGACTGCAGCATCCTGGATGTTTTTACTTTTTCAGACCATTCTTCGTAAACCCTAGAAATGGTTGTGCGTGAGAATTCCAGTAACTGAGCAGATTGGGAAATACTCAAACCAGCCCGTCTGGCACCAACAACCATGCCACACTCAAAGTTGTTTAGATCACCTTTCGTTCCCATTCTGACATTAAGTTTGGAGTTCAGGTGATTGTCTAGACCTGGACCACACCCCTAAATGCATTGAAGCAGCTGCAATGTGATTGGTTGATTAGATAATCGCATTAATGAGAAATCTTACAGGTGTTCCTAATAATCTTTAAGGTGAGTGTATATATCATTGGTAATTGAGCTAAAGTAAACATCTATTAAGTATTTTTACATAAATTGTTATGGCTGTATTGATTTAAAAGCCTAATAATGTGGTGGGTCCACCAGACCCAGGAACATTGGCTGTGTAACAAAAATATGAACACCACACAAGGGTTAATATATTGGACGATACCAACAGACTGATCAAAAACATGCTTCACGAATATCAAAGCACCAAACTGGAGCTACAAAAGAAGGAAAATAAAACTTTTTAAAGGCTTTTGGTGCTTACTAGATGGGAAAACAAGAACTACACTTTTCTCGAAACATTTTGTTGACGAAACAACCCTTTAATCTTTTGGCCCTCATCCGTTTTGGATAGTATATAATCATAAGTGAAAACAAAAAAAATGCTTTCAAACGTTTCATGTTTTGCTCGGGATGAATGCGGCTTTAGGGAAGTGATTCTGGCACGTACGAGTCAAATTATTTCAGTGATGAAACCTGAAATAATTACGAGTCAGGGGGTAGCGAGTTCGAATGAACGCCTGTGAAAGTGTATTTAACCACTATGAGAATACATATTGAATGAAAGAGTCATTTTGCATGACATGTCTCGTTTTACACCTTGTAACATCCCAACATCAGGACTACTTAAGGCAATTTCGGTCATCCCCCACACCTGGGGTTTTACCAGGACTCCAATCTCTGCAGCCTGCGTGCCACCTCTGCCTCACCCTTTTGTCCCTCTATCACTTCCATTACTTGTGGTCACAGTCTGTTGGATATACAGGTGCTGAAGAACCATGACCTCCTCCTCTTCCAGTATATTGACATGCTGTTGCTCTCCTCCTCCTCTGTCACAAGAAATTACCATGAAGTATGTGAGCGGCTTTCAGTGCTTCCTTTTTCCAACATGACAAATTGCTCTTGTTCGAACCACTGACACGAATGCGGCAGAATATTTTATGTGGGGAAAATGAAGGAGATCGCAAGAAAAGCTAGATGTGAAGTAAAACACCAACAGCACAAAGAACGGTGATGAGAAGGAATCATTTCTATTTTTTTTCTTTGCCTGCATCAAAATAGTTGAAAACTTTCCTTGTTCTGGAACTGCGTAAGGCTTGTAAAAGATGAATAAAAAAAACTGAGTGTTAACGGGGGGATAATAACATGACAAACCATGCAGCAGTCCTTAGAGGAGCGCAGTCATTACATCTTCAGTGTTCCACTGGTCTTCTTTGATCTTATCTATGCTGCTGAGGCGGTATTAACTGGCCTTGTGTTGGTCGCTGCTCCTGACGAGCAAAGATAAAGGCCGCCGGTGTGGAAGACACAGAAAATAACTAGGAGGAGACGACTTATTGCTGTCTGTCCTCCTGTTTCCCAGGCATCACCTTAGCCACGGCGCAGTAATTACTACAAACCCACAAGCAGATTCAGCAGTGAGGGGGAGAATGATAATCAACCAATATGGACTAACAGAGCTGTATTGGTCACATATCAAAACCCAATTTGAGGTAGAGGTAGAAATGCTTTAGGTCCCATGATGATGCAGAGCAGCACATTCTTTCTCTTCTTTTCCTTTTCTGCTAACTTGTACATATGCCCGCTAACTTCTTGTGTTGCAGTAGTGCTCAATTTTGATTACCAATTGATGGTTTCTGTCATTTTAAAAGTCATTAATACTTCTTAACAAATGCAAAAATGTGCTTGTTTTTTATCATTATAAATTCAAATTTTTTGTATGTTGGTCAGACTTAAGTGAGCAATTTAAAAATATCTCTGGCTTCTATGGTGTTTTGTCGCTGGCATACCCTTGTGTTGACTTCGGGTCAAATTTACCCGTTTTCAATTTTTGTTTTATATCATAAAATAAGGGACGTAGAAATAAGCGCTGAAAATGTGTAGAAGAAAAATTTTACAATTTAAAACAAACTGTGAAAAAAAGGCGGTGAATGAAAATTGTGATTTCCCAATTTGAGTAAATGACTAATTGATTAATGAATTAACTATTTGGATGATAGGTTGATCACTACTAATGTAGAATGAAGCAATCCCCAACTACCGTGTCAGGGTGCTATCTATTGTCATAATACTCTGCATCTTCTCTCTCTCTCTCTCTCTCTCTTTCACACTCTCTCTCTCTCTCATTCTCTAAATCTAAAAATCTGTTCCTCATTTTCACATGTCTCATCCCTTTATCTCATTCTCTGTTTCTTCCTCCTGTGTCATACTCATTTTATTTCTCTCACACATGTTGGACAAACCCAAGTATGTACTTTAGTCAACAAGCAAGCTGGCACAATTAACAAATGGCATGGTTGTAAATGATATTGGTTTGGCTAATATGATTTCTGGTTAGGGAGGAGGAGGAGGGAAGCAATAAAGGAAAGCAATTTAAAGGAAGCCCCCCTTTCACATGCATCAGCACATGAAGCTGCCTCATTAATTCCATCAAAACCTGCATCAGTGGGATGAGTATTTACAGATGGGATGAGGTTGTCAGAAAAAGACAGTTTTCAGCTCTCCGCTGATTGATGCCCTGAAATGACATCCCAGGATGGCCGCCCAAATAACATGTCAACATACCTTGCACTCTGGCATGCTGCTCTTATGCTGCAATACCAATGTGCATTATTATTAATGCACTTTACACAGAAAGGAAATAAATGGAATACAAACTATTCTGAATAAAGCCGGGTGAGACCACACATCTCAACATTTAGACACCATGTTGTATAGATGTTAAGCTGTAAGTTAAAAGAACATTTATTTTAAAAAGTCACATTTATAAGTGTCTCTCGAAAAAAGATTCAAAATGTTAAATGTAGACGACTGCAGATGAAAAGCTCAAAAGTGAAAGTATTCACTGTTATATTATTACATACAATATATAATTAGATTATTGGATTACAATCACTACTGCATTAATGTGTTAGCAGCATTGTTATGTTCTACCTTTTGACCAATTTTATATTGTTTTTTGGTGGTTCTCAGTTACAGAAATGATAAGTCGATCATATGTTTTGAATGGAAAATCTGAACTTGCAAAGTAACTAGTAACTATAGCTGTCAATGTAGCAGGATATGGTATTACTAAAGTATAGTTAAAATTCTTCAATAATTACAATATTTGAATAAATGTAGGCCACTTATTTCCATTGCACCACTTTGTAGTAAGTTGTGAATAAGTGAATGCTGGGCACAGTCCTAGAGTCCAGAGGACCACATACAGAGTTAAAGAGTCAAGAAGTTACAGCCTGTAGCTGTAACAATTTCTAGTTTTTTTTTAATGATGACCTAAACTTTGCTTATGTATTTAACAAATAAGCTTTGTATAACCACTATATATAGTAATGTACACACAAACACATTCAAAACTGGTGCAGGACAAATCTGCATTGTACTTGAAAACAAATGAAAAACAGCATGTTTGCGCAAAGGAAGTGAAGAACGTGCGTTTCTGTCAAACCCAATTTCAGTAAACGTTAAGATTATAATGACTCGATATCATTCATCCAAAGGGAAAATTGTGGGAATTATTACATGCTTTCTTTCAAAAGCATGTTTTTTATTTGAAGACAAAATGGGCTCTCGTGGTTCCCATGGCAATAAGTGAAGAAAAAACAAGGGAGTGTGTATTGGGGGTTGGGAGGTTGTGTAAAGCTCTTTGTGGTGAGCACGGGGATGGAAGGATAGCTTGCTGTTTAAATGTGTTTGAGCAGAGAGCGGGGATAGTGGTTTACAGTGACCAGCCAGGCAGATTAGAAAAGACAGGCGATGTATTAGTGTGGATGAAAAAGGACAGGATGGGGGAAAAACATTCAAGAGAGGGGAGAAGTTGAAGAGAGGGCTTTATTGGTTAAGAGGCTAGGAACTTGTAGTCAGCAATGGCATTTGCTGTCCGTTCTGGTCTTATATTTCCAACAATAAAAAAGAGAGATATAGGCCCCAAAATGTCATTGTTGTCCTAAGGAAGCTGTTTTCAGCAAGGTTATGTCACCCAGTAAACTTAAAGTTAAAATAATAATACATGAGAAGAAACAGTAGGAAAATGGTTCTCTGTATTGCCATCCAGCTGATAACACATAATTACTCTGACCAAGATCGAGACAAATAGAACCCAATAACTTGGACACAAGTAACAGACACACACACACACACACACACACACACACACACACACACACACACACACACACACACACACACACACACACACACCTTGGTCCGTCTCTATATCTGATATAATGTAACACACTGGAAGAGAGTGGGTTGATGGTCAAAGGTAACCTTTAGTGAAGATAAATGAAAGCGAGTACAATTGCTCTGATATCCGCTACGCCACAAAGAAAACCACCTTTGGTTCCTACATCACAGAAAGGCTCCTGCAAAGGGAGAGCCGGATGGAGAAAAGCTGTAATACAGATGAGTCACAGCACATTCATATACAACCTGCAACATGGTTCTGAGGCATCATCAACTAACCCCACTGAAACGTTTGAAAGAAGAAAAAGCCCCATGCATGACAAACTGGTCTGGTGGTTACTTGGATAAATCTAAAACACATGCTAACGCGTGCTTGGGCATATTTTCCAAATGAATAAAAACTTTGTTTAGTTTTTTCTGAATTTAATTTACTGATGGCTGGCGAAATTGGCCTAATCACATTGAGCTTATTTAGTTGGCCCGCGTCCCAAAATTCTCAAACACCTGCAGCTAAATCCAGTTATGAAATAAACACACAAGCTGTTGGGCATAGAACCCCGGCTTTCTTCATGTTCCCTCCCTCCATCGCTTTTGCTTCCAAAACAAAATAATCTCCATCACCATGGGGTGAAATTAAATTAGATAGTGGCCAATGACAGGTGAACCAGGCTGAGAGGTGGTTCAATAAATTAGTAAGGTGAAACAGGGCTGTACTGGAGTCAATTAGCTGAGGAATAGTTATCGGTGGAGTGTTTTTTAGGGGCGAGCAGGCACAGGCAGATGTGGAGATAAAGAGAGAGCTAATTCAATTAATGAGTTTGATGCTGTTCTTCCTGTTATCAGAGCTAGTTGAAAGTGCTGGTGCGTGGCAACGTTGCAAACGGAGGGCAAGATTAACACTATCAGATAAAGAGGGCTCGCCAGACAAAGCTCATCTCCACCCATGCATTCTGCTACTTCTACTCTCTGTCTCACCCTTTTGTCTCACTTTCACCATGTCTTTTATCCTATCTCCCTCTGTCTGTCTCTATCTGTTTCCTCTGAAACACTCTGCTCCCCTCACTGTATCTGCACACCCAAGCCTTACTCCCATCGCTCTCTATATCCTTCACCAGAGCTCCCTGTCTAGCTTTGGTGCCCTGCTGCACTATAGTTTATTTTATATCATTTTAAAAAGGGAACCAGTGCTTACTGTTGGTCACTTTAATTCACGTTATTTAATTATCTCATTTCAGTCGGTAAAGCTTCATTGGGTAATTTGAAGGTCTACAGACCAAAACGTCTTAATTAAGTAAAGGGAGTCAAAGTGACTGGCAGTGTGCAGAAATTATGGATCCTTCTCACTTTACAGGTTTTGGCCCAACACACCTGTAATTGAGACTTTATGGTGGGCAAGAACTCTGTTTAAAGTTTTTAGCAACGCCAGCAGCTAGGCTCAAGGGTCAGTCACTTGGTCTGGATTGAAATATCTCAACAACAATTGGATGTGTGCCATGACATTTTGTAAGGACACAAATGGTCCCCAGAGGATGACACTTCAGGAGGTTTTCATCAACCATTTGTACATGAAGTGATGTAATTACGCGACGTGAACATCATCGAAAATCAGGGTGCTGGGGGAATCACTTTTTTTTTTCTTCTCTTTTTCATCAAACATGCAATTTTTGCAAGTTCCCGCAATTTCATCGCATAAAATTGCATAAATATCCTGCATATTCCATCGCATTTTTTAAGAAAACGTGCCGCATAATCAAGGATTTTTGCCCGCAACAATCATAGTGGCGTTATAGTTATGACCGGAGCACCGTGTATAAGGCTGCGAAAACACAGGACTTTCAAGTGGGGGAGTGGATATCGTCTCCCAGAAGTTAAGGGGAAAACACAAAGACTTTCACCCACGAAACCGATGTTTGTGTCCCGGAAGTACTACTTAAGTGTTTTATTCCAAAACACTGTTGTCACAACCATCACCTCACGGTGACCGTTACACACATCACAGTCAACTGTCAGTAAACTTAACTGTCACATAGGCATTACAGTGACCGGGCGCCGTAATTGTGGTATTGTTGTGCATACGTTTTCATACGATATCATACAAACCCATTGATGAGAATGCGTGGCAGACTTTGCTGATCCCCTCACTATTCCTCTAGCACCACCTGCAGATTGACCATGGTAGTTCACAGTGAAAACAACCGTTTGATGGGTTGACCATGCAATTTGCGGCATTTTTTTTTTTTTACTCTTAGTATTACTTACTTTTACTAAAGCTCCACTTTCTTTCTGTGTGCCCTTTCTGATCCTCACTACTGAATGGGTTTGAAAAGAAATCAATGAAAAAATCCATGAACTTTTAAACTTAAGATCAAGCTAAAAATACAGGAGATGGACGGTCTACATCCATTGACACCTTCAGTATACAGTGCAATCCAATATAATAACCTTGCAAACAATACTTCTCCAAGTTGTAGATACAGTCTGGGGTACTCAGCTTTTTCAAAAAAGAATCTTAAGCTTTTTTCTTCACATTGAACAGAAAAAAAGGAGGATTGAAAGAGCATCTTGTGATATATTCAAGCACGCTATCATCATCTAACCTTCACTCACACCCTCTTATTTCCTCGGGACATTGCCGGAAAAGTGCTGTTGCCTTGCATGAGGCGTATCCGGTCCTTCGCTTTACCCTTGTGAAATATCAATTTCATTTCTGGCTGCCATTTACCGCCTACTCATCTCACCATTCTTTACAGATCAATATCTGTGTGATCCAAACCAGACGGTAAATGGATGTGCTTTAAGGGTATCAAAGCTGTGAAGGGTTAAAAGCTATTAATCTACCAAGGGACGAAGATGATCAAAGGGAGTACTACTTAATAATGCCTCTTAGTCATTTTAACCTCAAGTGGACTGTATTGAGTGCTACATAATTGAGGAGATGCTGACTGTCACCAAACACTAGACACATTTAAAATCAGGTGGCTATGCAAGGAACTGTCTACTGTCCAAGAAAAAGCAGAGATTATTTGCTTTTTACTTGGATGGGAGAGGAGAGGTAAAGAGTTGTTTGACTTTAGCCAAATTCTCTCCTGAGAAACACACCGAGCATGGTGATGCTTTGCCTAACGTCTTTTTTATTAATTAAAGGGGAAAAGCAGCCAGATGACTGATATATGGATCTTGGACCTGAGGTCTGGGAACAAACTCCCGCCTTTTAAAAAAGAAACTGATGAGAGCAGCTGACTTCAAATGAGACAAGGTTCAAAATGCGAACTGGCCATAGCCTCATGACATGAACGAATCCATGACAGATCAAGAGCAATCATATGGACAGGAGCACTGAGAAAGGAGTTTGAGTCAAATTCAGAGAAGCCCCTGAGATTGTCTGAGGAAAGGAACATTTCATTTGAAAACCTGGGCAAGATTTCATACGTACAATACAGCTTAAATACATCTTAATGGTGAGGAAATCTTTACTTTGCTGTCAATAAATAAAGAAAACCCATTATTGGGATCCCATGGTCCTGGTGTTTTATACAGAGGCATCATTGTAACCTATAGTCATAATGATTCTCCAAAAATAGGTGTTCACTAATCAAATGAGAACAGCTGAACAAAATGGTGCTATATATGTCAGGAAATGTTGTAATGGCTGAAAAACAAATGACTTCAGCAGGGGGTTTCAGAGAAGTGCCATGCTATATGAAGGCTTTCACATTAAAAAGGACAAATGAATCTTACTTTGACCACGTATTATTGAACATTAAACAAATGGTGCTAATGGAATCCTTAAAACATAATTTTGTTAGCAACATCCTCAAGAGGGCTATGATGATAATAATATGATGAGCTAGCACTTATGTGGAGCCCATTTCTGCATATTGCATGGCTGCTATTTTAAGGGCAGAATACATAAGAAACACATAAGTTATAATAGAGGGGGTGCGAGATGTAATTAAGGCATTATTTACTCAAAAACTGGAAGCAGAGGGAGATAATGAGAAATGAGATGAAATTGTAGCTCATAAAAAGTAAGATTTATCAAAGCCAATAGCTTAGAGCAGTCAGTGGCCTTTTCTTTAACCTGCCCCGAGCTCTCATTATCTCCTTATGTCACATTATATTTTAGCCCATTTCCCAAACTGTAAGAAATAAATACTGTCAAAGAAAAAGGCAACAAAGAATTCATGATATTCTGAATAAAGAAACAGGCTGGATGTGGGTGGGTATTGACTGAAATTACAAAGAACTCTGTGTGTGCGTAGAGACTGTGTACATGAAAGCAGGCCAATAGGATGATGACACTGAGGGGTGTGACAGCGCAACACCAAATGTGGCCAAGAGCAAGTCACCTCCAGTAAATCACAGCCCGGCTCTCGTCACGACCCAAGACTCAAAACGTAATATTAAATAACATCTCCAATCTGGTGCCCTACATGTAGGATATTTCGACCCCCATTTAAGTCGATGCATTTTTAGCACAAGCACAGGATTTCAGATGAACACAAATATGAAATATGTGTCATGGGTTTCCTTTTTTATTTTTCATAATTACAGAAATGTACGTCAAGCAGTGTACTAAAAACTTCTAATTTTACATTTGCTATAATGCTGGATTTCAGGAACTCACTACTACTGCTGCTGTAGATTAGCTGAAGAAATGAGGTCATGTTGTAGCAGACAGAGGCTTGATCCCTGTGGCTGCCATTTGAATGGAAGCCGAGCCAGTTAAATAGGGGATAGGGCAAACACATGGAGACGCTGCTTCCAGTAAAACCTATTTGACATAAGGTTGCATGCAGAGGATAAAAATTAGACTTTGCATTGGATTCGTTGGGCCGAATGGATGATCCAGGACTCATCCAATATTTGGTTGGACGCAGAAGGGGGCCAAGCAGTATAATCTCAGGATGTAGTGAGACTGATTATGGGAAGTTGGTAAACCTGATGTAGGAAGGTTTACACAGATTAACACTGATGCGACTGGGCACATACAGTAGTCATCCTGATGAGCCTGATGAAGGCCACATGCTGAAATGCGTTGGTCTGACAATAAAGTTGTTCTTTATACTTCAAGTGTTGCTTACATAAAGTTGCACTGCAGTGAGTAGTCAAGTAAATTTCAATTATATAGCCCAAAATCACAAATTACAATCTGTACAGCATACGGCACCCTCTACCCTAAGACCCTCGGTTCGGATAAGGAAACTCCTCAGGATGAGCAACAGATGAGAGATGGAGTTGAGGGTGGCTGACATTTGCTTTTCAGCCATGTTAGCTTTATGGCTGCAGGGATGGCAATGTTGGTCTGTCTTTCGGTCAGTTGGTAGATCCATCATTTTGGTCCAGACTGAAATATCTCAACAACTACAGGATGGATTACCCAGTCCTTCCAGAAAAACGTGGAGTTTTTTTGTGATTGTTGCGGGCAAAAATCCTTGATTATGCGGCACGTTTTCTTAAAAAATGCGATGGAATATGCGGGATATTTATGCAATTTTATGCGACGAAATTGCGGGAACTTGCAAAAATTGCGGGAACTTGCAAAAACTGCAATTTGATGAAAAAGAGAAGAAAAAGTGATTCCCCCAACACCCTGCTTTTTTTTAAACTTAATTTCCAAAAATAGTTTACAGATATTCAGTCATTGCAATAAGTAAACAAATAAGATACAAAAATATATACACATTCATGTTCACGTCGCGTAATTATGTCACTTCATAACGTTCCCATGGCAACAGGGGAAAATGGCTGCTCTTGTGTGAAGTAAACACAACATTTTTTCAACTTTCTGCTAAGATATATGTGACTTTTTTGCAACGAAAATGCGGGGCTTATGAAATCATGCAAGCACCGCATATTTTGCGCGGAATCGGAATCAGACTTTGGCTGATTATGCATTGAATTATGCGATCGCATAATTGTGTTTTTCTGGAGGGACTGATTACCATTGATTTGTATACAGACTTCCGTAGTCCCCAGTGGATGAATCGTAATGACTTTGGTGATCCCCTGACATTCCCTTTAGCGCTGCCATCAAGTTGACATCTGTGGTTCAGTATAAAATGGCTTGACAACTGTTGGACGGATTGCCATGAAATTTGCTACAGATATTCAAGGTTGCAAGAGGAAACGTTCAAAGGTCTCATTCAGTGAAATATCTCTACAGATAGATTGGAACATTTTGGACATTTATGGTTCCTGGACAGTGCAGCATGTTAACATGCTAAACTAAGATGGTGAACATGGTAAACTTTATATTTTCTAAACATCAACATGCTAGCATTGTCCTTGTGAGCGTAATGTTAACATTTAGCTCAAAGCGATGCTGTGCCTGATTACAGCCTTGCAGAGCTGTTAGCAAGGCTGTAGACACGTCTGTCACACATGCACAATTTCACAGTTGTACAATTGTTAACATAAAGATATATCAGTGTCCGTCAGCATGCTATCTAATGAACTTCTGCTCTATGTCCATATCATTGACTGAAAGAATGAAAGAAGTACTTTGAACTTCATTCTGCTGATAGTTTGTGTATCTTTTACTGAAAGTTTTAGTTGGAAATGACTTCCTGTCTGAAAATATACAATACTGTCAGAAAAGAGCTTTTTCAGCATGCATGTTGAAGAGAGGAAGAACAAAAATTAATAGTTGCCATATGTATGCAAATTACATCAATCTTAAGCCATTACTGAAACAATTAATCTTTGGCAATCACTAAAACATTTTAATCACGATCGTTACAAATGGTTGACTATTCATTATGTCCTCTAATTAGATCATAAATTGTATGAATACACTGTTGTGGGAGGTTTTGAAGGATGTGACACACCGGGGACAAACACAAAAGCCAGCTAGGACTGATGAAGCGTGCTGCATTAATGGCACTAGGAGTCGGGGTTGCTGAGAAGGGACTAAATGCCTTTTCTCTGTTGACTTCAAGATAAGTGATTTATTGACTGACTGACTGACTGACTGACTGGCGGTTTGAGCCTGCAGATCTGTGGTCAGTTGATGCAGGTGATCACGATCAGGGGTCAAATGTTACAGTATGTCATTCAGCTGTCTTGACGTTGAGGACAATCAATATTCCTTAAGTTATTGATTAAATGCTTCCTGCTGGTGTTAGTGAGCAGGGTGAGCCATCGCGGCAGTAGACAATTTCTCAGTCTAGATGTCGTGTGTTGTTGTATTTGTCAGCGTTGCGACATTTGTGTAGAGCCGTGGGAAGGCAGTACAGTACAAGTGCTGGAGTGTCAATGTGACAAGAAAGATGTCAGCCGTCATGCTAACCCAACATTTCAGATTATGTCAGTCTAAAAATGGTCACACTGGTGCCACAAAATGTTTGTAAAGTGTTGAAAGAATGGGCTCTTACTGAAAAACTATAAAATAAATTCAATCTTGGTTTCATTCATAGTCCCAAGGTTATGTACACATACAAGCTCAGCAATCCTCCATGGACAAAATAAAGCATCTGTCTGAAATGTCTGCACACTCTGCCATGTGGAGATTATTGGAAAATACAGAGCTAAAATTGCAGGTAAATCAATTCAGGCCTGATCTGTAAAAGCTGACATGTCAACCAGTACATTAGCCCCATTTGCACTTCATTATGTGCACCAGTGGGCACTGCTGAAAAGTCACCATCAGCAGCCTCCACTACATACAGGGGACAGGGAAAAGACCTAAGTCACTACGTAGTCATCTGGCGGGGGTTGAAATGTGCATGTGTGAAAGAAAATGAGGAATGTGAAGGATGATGTGACAGAGAGAAAGAGAGGTAATCAAAGAGAAGATAGAGGTATGATTTAGGGGTATAATAATTGACTTTGAGGGAGGCTTAGATGGGAAAACAACAGATATTGTCTGCTGGCTGCTGTGTTTTTCTTTTGTTCCAAAAAGGATACAAAAAATGTTGATGTTGATTGTTTTTTTTAGTAAAATTCTACCTTACCGCTCTCCTCACAAGCAAAACAAATGTTAAAAATCATATGGGGATTTATACAGATGTTTTAATTTGAGTTTTCATTTTTTTATTTTGCAAAATGGAGCTTTATCAGTAGCATGACGATAAATATACTTTCCAAAGATCTTGTTTCTTCCTGTTTCAGTCTTTTCCCCATCATCCCTTCCTCTCTAACTTATTTTTCTCCCACTTTCCCTCTCAGGGCCCTGATCAGAGATCTGAGACTCAGTAGATCTATAAAGAAAAACTAAGCTCATCACTATGTGTCTGTGTACAAGTAAATGCTGTGTTTTTTCCCTCTCTCAGGAGCTAAGTCAAACTGTACAGCATGTATTTGTGTCAATACAGGATTTGCTTGGAGCAAGTCGCAAGTCTTAAAATCCGAGCAATGCCTGATTTCTAAATCTAACATACTGTGGAGGTACTGCTGTAAAAACTACCTGTAACCTTCTGGTCTTCTTTAACACCTCTTTGCTGTAGAAAGCTTTAAATGCTAACATAAGAATTTAAATCAACTGAACAGATAAAGAACTGTCTGGACTAACGGTCTGACCCTGCTGCATAACAGATGCTAGACTGGTATAACTTAAACTCAGTAACATCTTTTTACTGTGTTAACAACCTTGCAAGACAACTTTATCCTTACAAAAAGGTTTCATCATGCACTGTTCATGGTGTGCATTTCAGATAGGCTGCAGTGTCTTATTTTGCACTTGCTGGAGACTGCATGCCTTACATCACCAAAAAAGCAAGCAGGGGGAAATACTGTATATGCAAGCTGACCATGGACTTAAGGGCAGTCTCAGACTCGCAGAAAAACACATACAACCGATTAATGTGGTGAGAAAATATTGCTTCCCTCTTTTTTTGTCTTCATCAAAACATAAATACAGACCTTTTGCAGCCTTATTTAAAATTTTAGGATTTCATTAAAATCCCAGAAAACAAATATTTGCTCATAATGTGACGGTCACTTGTTGCATTGTGTAAATAAGCAACCCACCACTTTCGCTAACAATCTAAGACTGTGCACATCAGCCCTTCTTCTCTGAGTCATACAAAATCCTCTTTCAATAATGATCTTGTCCTCCACAGAGATTTTTCCACAGCTGGTTAGGACAACATTTTGTGGATGTTTGTTTTAGTAAATCTCTGGGGGACAAGTTTGCCCTCATTTGCATAAAGTTACATTCATCCTGGTTGTGGTTCAGGCCTGTGTTGCCTTCTATCTTACAATGTCCTAAGAAGAGCTGCACGGCTTACTTTAGAAAATAAATGGGTGTGGGCATTTCACACTGCCAGTAGGTCTTCAACCTGACTAAGAGATAACAAAACGTGTCTGGAGATAATGGTAAATATACTGCCCTTATACAGTGCTTTTCTACCTTTTATGGACAAAGCGATTTACAATTTGCCTTTCATTCGATTATCAACACACACCATGCTAGCCAAACCACCAACCTTGCAATAAATCGACAACCCGCTCTCCCCCCCGTGACACAGCCTCCCATAATGAAACAGCCGCCAATATACTATTTATTGACAGATGGGATATATCATACAGTGTGCCACTGCGCTTTTTCAATCAGTTAGTCTTCCAAACTTAATGATGAGAGGTGGAAGGAGTACTAGAATATTGTACTCAAGTAAAAGTAAAATTTCTTGTGTACTAATTTACTTAAATAAAAAGTAAAAAAGTAGGTTAGTTAAAATGTGCTCTGAGTAAATGAACTTCGGCCGGTGAATGTATACATTTACCACATGTATCTCTTTCGGAGTGTCAGCTGAGTGCCTTGTGATAAAAAGTAATTAAGTAAAAGTAAAATTACCATTTAAAAAAAAAAAAAAACTCAGAAGCAAAAGTACACAAAAAATGACTGTTACAGTAACGAAAGCAAATGTAAATCTTTACATCTACCCCTGTTTAAGACAAAATTAAGTGATTCGTCATTTCCATCAGAAATGATCCAGATTTCTGATGTGACACCCCTATCATCAGGAGAACATTGTTTGTCTGTGCCATTCAAAATGCCGCAAATGCCGATCTAGCACCTCTATGGTTAAGGATTGGTTAACTTTAAGGGTTAAGATTCTGACCATGAATGCAAGTTTCCTGGTTTGAGTCTAGGCAGGGACCTCTGTGGCATGCTGTCTCCTTCATTTTCTGTCTTCTTTCTACTATCGCTATGCAGGGGTGTCGGACTGGGGATGGAAATGGGACTGAGTACCCAGGGCCCTCATGTGAGACACTGTGGGTCCTTGGTATGAGACAGGATGTGAACCCAGAGTTTTTTGTGGCATCTCGCTACTTTCGCCTCAGCAGTCATTATTTGCCCCACCACGAGAGGTCCCTTGTCAAAAAAAAACACACACACAAACACACACACACACACACACGTTGATGCAAACTTGTACCATAAGCGCACATTTCACTTCCCTTGCAGGAGTCCAAGCTTCTCCTCAGTGTGCTGCAGCAGTAATATGGCGCCGGGGAAATGGGTGGTTGGTGGTGTTTTAACAGGGATGACCAACTCACTTCTTTTCTGTATGTTGGTAGTGCTTATCAGCCAGAACCATGCCCTCAGCACTGCTTCCACTTCACAGGGCCACCAACATCTCGACTGCCACTGGATGTTTACACTGATCCCTTCATAGAGGACTCCCTCGGGCTGCTGCCTCTGTGTGTGTGTGTGTGTGTGTGTGTGTGTGTGTGTGTGTGTGTGTGTGTGTGTGTGTGTGTGTGTGTGTGTGTGTGTGTGTGTGTGTGTGTGTGTGTGTGTGTGTGTGTGTGTGTGTGTGTGTGTGTGTGTGTGTGTGTGTGTGTGTGTGAGAGACTCCCTTGGGCCACAACACAGCTTTTCTGCATTGAGCCTCGTGGAGTGACAATGCCGAGTCTGTTCCTCCAGACCACAGTCAAACACTGCGTGCCAGGAGTCGAGCGATGAAAGAGTAGACAAGGACAAGTGTTCATTCAGGCTTAAACCACCTTGATGTGACTAAAAATGATAACGCAATGGATCAAACTTTTATGTTTCAGACAATATATTCAGTTAAAAAGCAGCAAGACTCACATAGTGCTTTGAAGTAAGGCTATGGCCATAGTCATATATGAGTAGGACATACTGTACATTAATTCTAATTAGCACATGATTGTTGCTACAGAACATTACACCATTATATCTCTGTCTGCTGTACACCTGTCTGTCTTATAGGCTATATTAGCCCTCCTACACAATCTGGACTCTGGTCATAACATATACATCTTATAACTTATTCCCTGTTATATATTGTTCATAACGTATATTATTTCTTTTCTGTCAAGCAATTCTAATTCTATTAGGTTTACATTCTTGTCTTTTCATAGTCATAGTTAATATTTAATAATAAGCTATTGCACTGATCAATCCCTACACTTTTCTCTTTTGCACTACCACCATTGGACACAGTCTACCTTAGCACCTTTAACTCTTTACATTTCTGTAAGTGATTTTTATAACTCTTTAATTTTCTGTGAGTGATTTGTATGTATGTGAGATATATGAGTGTATGTGTTTGTTGTGTAATGGTTGTCTAAGCTACTGGATGCCTAAAATTTCCTTCGGGATCAATAAAGTATCTATCTATCTATCTATCTATCTATCTATCTATCTAAATGTAGGGTTGCTTTCACGCATAAAGTGTTTGGAGCAATTCAAACAAACTTTGCTGAGGTTGCGAGTTTGATTCTGTGTCTTTAGGCTAGTCTGACACATACATGATAGCCCGTGTAGTGCTTTAACTATATTCTAACTAACTGTTTTGTTTCCCCCCCTCGGGTCCATGTAGCACTGATGATGAATGAGTTATAGGCAGTGTTGTAATGTAACGAAGTACAAATACTGTTTAAAAAGGTTTGTTGCCAAGTGGCAAAAAAAACAACAACCATAGGCCAAAACTAAAGAAGAACAAGAGGAGGAAGCATAATTACTTTTACTTCTAATATTATATATTATATCTAAAATTACTATAGATACTTAAGTAGGCTACAGTAAATATCAGATACTTTAAGAATTTTACTCAAGTAAAATTCTAAAAGGAGACTTTAACTTTGTTAGAATATATTTGTGAGAGTAAGAGTAATAGATTTGTAGAGTTCATGATGCTGACCTTTTTGCCTTGTTTCCCAGGGTTATGAGAGGCCATCTGGTTTTACAGTGATTTAACATTATAAAGGGAGTCTGAGATTATTGCCTGAGAAAAAAAGGTCTTCTCTGATCAGGGGGGGAACGAGGCAACAATGGTCAGTGTTTTGCAAACGCGTGATTTGTGACACAGAGCATGAAGATGACCTGGCTCTCAGGAAACTCCTTAGTTTGTAGGAGATTGAAAACATACAGGTGTTCGGACCCAACAATAGCGACTTGTCTCTGTTGAGTTGAGAATAAGAGAATTCAGGGTCATGTTTTCATACAGTGTGTTACATATCGTTAGCCGGCTGCAGCCAGAAGATCGGGACTACGTCCAACTCATAACAGCACCACGAATGAAGCAGAGAAAATGGATAAAAAGTGAGGGTTCTGGGTTAGCCGGCATCAGATGCTGGGGGAATCTCTGTCTGATGGATAGGTGAAAGATAGACCGGCATTTCTGATCCGTATGCATACGCTTTTGTATTTTGCAATATCATTCACTAAAGCTTGTTATTAACTTTAACTGAACGAATCTTGAGTCTTAATTTGAATCCTTAGTCTATTTTCTCTGATCTACCAGTGAACGAACACCATTCAGAAGTGCAGTGACCATACAATTGGAGTCAGATTAAGTCTGGCCTTTGTAGGGCCAGACCGGTTATCGGTCACATTTTAGAATAAAATCCTTCACTTCTACCAAAGTCATTTTCTGGTAAGATACTTGTACTTTTACTCAAGTATTGCTTTCAAGTACTTTATACAAGATTGGTTATAGGGCAGTGGGAACACATTATGGACCAGAACTACAAGGCAACAGTATATCTTAAAATATATTTCTTTTTTGTCCAGACCAATGGAACCAAATTTAGGTTTGGTTGAGTGTGAAAGTGAGCTAAAGAAACACCGCTAAATTGCACATTTTATATCTGGCAGGTGGAATTGCAAAAAACAAAATACCTTTTAGATTTTACTTTTGCAGAAAAAGATTCTATCACAAACCCTACAGCTCTAAAAACTACAGCTCTAAAAACCGCATGGGTCTTTTTTGGCTCCACAAATCCTTTTACCAAGGACACTTTTAAGTAGAGATGTTCCAATATGATTATATATAGGGAATATTATTTCCTTCCAGATTCTGTTACTGGAACCAATCCGATACCAGTGCGTTAAAAAACAAACCTACATATATAATATATTATTATTTTTTAAGAGCTGTATACTACTAACCCTGAATGGATGTGTTGCATTGTTGCACATGGCCTGGCTCAGGTTAACCCCTTTTTAAAACATGAACAAATACTTACAGAGAATGAATGCCATATAACTTTTTTTTTATTATCTAGTTTGACAGTCATTACGAATAAGAACATAAATTAACTACTTTTAAAGTAGTTTCTTTTTGGTGCTAATTTGCCTGGTATTGGATCGGTGCATAGACTCGCATACTCCCTGATACCAGCATTTTAGGCAGTATCGGAGGCATTTCCGATACTATTGGAACAACTCTAGTTTTTTAAGGAATGTGAAAGCAGAAAAGAACATAAAGCAACTATTACCTTTTTTCAAAAACTACTGATCAAAGATATAAAACAAGGACATCTTAAGAACTTGTAAAGAGGCAAATTGTACCTTGTAGCATTCTCCACAAAGCCTTGCTCGACATATTGTCAGAGTGAGTTGAGTAGTGTTTTCTCTTATACACACTGATACGTGCTCTTGAGGCTGTTAAGAAGCACTCAGTAGCCCTTCACTAAGCACTGAGCAGTCAATACACCGCAGCCCATATTTAAAACATTCACATTTTTGACATGCTTAAAGAAGTATTTCATTCAGCAAAAGAAAGAAACAGAAACAGCAAATTGAAGCCTCAACTGGCCACTCTGTCACTAAGACTGCATTTAGTTGTTCGTGCTTCCTCATTTCACTCCATGTCTCTTTCTTGCCTTGACACTAACAGGCCTGTCACTTTCTTCTCTGCCCAAAGGACTCACACGAACAGATCAAGATACATCACAATATTTGTACTTTTACACGTGTGCCTTATTTAATAGTTTAGTTGTGTGACACACACTGTAGTGTAGGTGTTTGTACTTACATACAGTTAAACCAGTCTGCAACTTTCAACATGATTTTCACTTACTCATTAAAGCTGAGAACAGATCTTACGATTATTGAAACCTGCAAAGACACCTCAAACTTTTCCCACACCAGTTCCATTAAAAAGAGTCAGACTTGCTAATTTATGCTGCAGTTTTTGAGGGAAAAACATTTGGAAGAGATGGTGGGTGAGGAGACGAGGGCAACAAGGGATGAAAGCTCTGCAGAAAGAGTTGACGGTAAACTTCAGGCGAGCTGTGGCTCTGCACTGAAAACCTGATGAACAGAATTTTAAAATAATACACTATTTGACTGTGTTCTTACAGCATAAGCAGCTGGAAATAGCAGGGTAAGATAATTGATGTTTTTGTTTGACTGCACAGTTTTGTGTCAGGAAAGCGAGACAAAGAGAATCGGAGTGAGTCCTCTGGGCCATAACACAGCTCGTTTGTACTGAGAAAAGTAGAGTGGCACTGCCAGACCTCCTCCAGTCACAAATATTGTGGGCCACAGAATGGCCAACTTGAGAGTGAAGAGGGTGAAATGGTCATGCAGGACTTTTTAAGCCTACAAGTGTTTAAACAGAAGAAGAGCAGATAGAGAATGTACATCTGTACATCACAATCCAGGTTTGTGCAGCAGGATTTTAGCCTCAAGTGCCTGACACAGATGACAGTGGAGGCTGAAAGACTGCTGTGCAAAACACAAAGAGAGCATCACTCCAGAGTGAAGGCCCCTAT
The DNA here is from genome assembly GCF_010015445.1 of Perca fluviatilis. Taxonomy (NCBI): domain Eukaryota; kingdom Metazoa; phylum Chordata; class Actinopteri; order Perciformes; family Percidae; genus Perca; species Perca fluviatilis. The sequence continues at coordinate 15,776,133 of NC_053128.1, read as the reverse complement.
TTTCTGGATGCGGAGACATAGAAATGTTGTCATTCATACTTTCTGTATGAATGACAACATTTTCAAAGTGTATTTTCCTTTCTAAAACTTTAACTGCATCATCTGCATAAAAACATGATGATAGTCTAATCTTTAATGCAGGCAGCATAACACCTTTATCTTGCAGAATTATTGTGTAAATAATATGTTTACGGTTGCTAATCCCTTAAAATAAAAATGCGTACCAGTTCATAATGCTAATGTGAAGTCAAATTGGGAAAACCTTTACGGTTTCAATGAAACTGAATGATTTCATCTTTCATTTATCAGTTTTTATGATATTTAACCTTAGTCAACACACACAGAAACTCAACAATTATCAACAATTACCGATCAAGAAAAATAGAGCATGTTATAGCTTATTTATTTCTTATTATCCAACACTATATCTCTGTATTAATAGAGTATATGCTTAAATTCAGCAAATTAAAAAAATAAATATAAAACAAAAACATTAAAACAGTCACACAAAAACGCAAAAATGAAGCTTTCATAAATGAATTTGTTTGTTTGTTTGCAGGCTTATCTGTTTGCATGAAGATGAATCATACTGATGGCCCCTTGATATTACATAAACAAAAGGTCTTTAATGAAATACATTTTGTTTGATGAACTCTTCTGAAAAGGAAATTCTCCATACAATGATGACAAATCCAGCAGCTCAACATATTGAGATCAGTTCATCTGTACTAAATAATATAATAAATCATCAAACCACTGGTATACAAAGCAGTGATTAATTCAAATCCACAGGAAACCAGAGTGATTCTAAGAAATCTCAAAGTTGTTTAATTAGTTCCCAACTTAATCTTATCCATGATTTTTAATCTTTTAACACAAGGGGTTGCATCACCTTCTGTGCCTTGTTAATGAGTTTTCCAGTCTCTACTCTGTAACCAACTATAAGGAAATTGGTAAAAAAATAAAATAAAGCGTTCAGCCCTCTCTGAAGTTTAAACAGACATGTACTCTTATCTGACACATTATTATTATTTGGTCTCACGTGTTTCAAATAATTTTCAGATTCAGTATGTACACACATTTGTTAAATTCACAAATTATTGCAGTAGCACTGCCTATTTACAGGCACACAGTGCAGTTTTTGAGCACTCGTTGAGTGTTTTCATGAGCGGGTCCTTGTTTTGTTTATCTAGTGGGATACACATGTGAGAGCATACAGTTGATGGGATACACATACCTGTTACACACACACACACACACACACACACACACTTGCAAACCTCTGAGCAGATCAAGGCTTAGCCACCCACAGTGGTGATAGCGCCACAGGATGATGATGAAGGCTTGCATCCAAAGTACCAGCTTATATCTGCAGATCAATGGCTGACCTCCCAACCAGCCACAGCCTGACTGACCAACACCATACAGCTTAAAGCCCAGCCAAAGGCACTGCTCCAAGCTGCATGGTGAATATTATATCAGCCTAATGATTCTCCCCAGAAGCCCAGACTCTGTCAGTTTGTCAGTTTTTGTTTTTTTCTCGCTTAGTCTTTCTAGGTCTTTGTCTTTTTTTATGTTGTCACTGCCTCGAAGTCTGTATTTCTGCTGTATCTATGAAGCGAAGGCGACCTGTTCTGGGAATGAAAGACAAGCACATAAAAGAGTCATATTTTTGGAGGAGCAGGAGGTGAATTTTAACATTCTGTAACGTAACTATCATTTCCAAAAGCCAAGAAAGTGCTTTGAAATGTGTGAAACCAGGATTGAGAACGCAACTGTTAGAAACTATGTCAGGTTTCCTCAGGCATTAAGATGCTTTAAACCCCTTTGGCCAAAAGCATTGCTCTTGGTCAGCCATGCATGAAGTGCATAAACAGTCTTACCATCTGACTGGCTTCAGAAAATACAGATACAAGAAAACACACAGGTGATCACATAGGAGTAAAAACACATATTGATCATTTAAAAATGCAAATTCAACAAACTCACAGTAAATGCTGGAGAGATCATAGCTATTATGATTATATTAGCAAACTGCTATTAATGAGACTTTTTCTGCCTGTTTCTTTATCTGCTGTCTTTAATAAAATGTGCTATTGGTAGCATGCAAACACTCACAACTGAGAGAGTGAACATGGTACATATTATGCATTCTAAACATGAGCATGTTAGCATTGTAATCATGAGCATCTTATGGTATCATGCTGTTAGCACTTTGCTTAAAACACCACTGTGCCTAATGATATCCTCGGAGCTGCTAGCGTGGCTGTAGACTCTTAGGTCTTGTTTTATAATTATGCCTGTAAGTGTGCACTCGTATGATGATTGTTTTCTACGTTATTCACCTTTTAAAAGCCATTCGTATAAGATATGACAATTTTGAGAGAGCAATAGGGAGAAAGCAGAAAAAGCACCCGGAAGAAAAAGTCAACACACCAGGCACAGAGGTAACACGTGCACAGATATCACCAGGCCAACTGCACAAACCAATAACTTTTAAATTTAGAGACACAGCTCCTTTTTAGATTTTTTTTTTTCCAGCCAAAGTTAGGCATCACTTTTAGGGGCCGTCCACACGGAAAAGTTTTTTTGTGCAAACGCACATGTTTTGCATCGTTTGGGCCGACCATCCAGATGAATCCTGCAAACGCACTGCCTGAAAACGCACTTTTTTGAAACCAGGTCTCAGGGTGAAAAAATCCGAAAACGGCTCTCGTTTGGCTTCATATGGATGGTGAATACGAATCCGTATCGATGAGGTCATCGCCACACCCCTCTTTTACACCCTCTCCCACGGCCACTGACGCAAACAACTGCGGTGAAGCTAAGCGAGCATGTCCCATCTCCATGGTCAAACCAGCTCACTTCATCTAAATACTGAGTCTCTGCTCCCTGACCCTTCCCTCTGGATTCTACACAAGATATATTGCTAACGTTATGTAGCCAACGTTAAACATCGCTAAAGTAGCTGACCGCTCCAGCAGCGAAGTAACGTTAACGTTAGCTGCTATGGCTATCTGTTTATAAAGTGGAAGTAGATAACTTATCAACTAGCTAGCTAATCTGTCTGCTTATCAACTCCTTGAACGGATTATAGTAACTTTTACCACGGCTTATTGTAGAAAGGCTACTGCAAGAAAAACGTATAGATTATTAAAAAGACATCATTCATGGATCATTGATGTTTGTTTGACTGCCGATGCAAGTGCGCTGCAATCATGCAAAATAAAAAGCAATCCAACAGCACATTATACAACGTAAACAAAGACACATTTTCTTGCGGCAGCCTTTATAAAATGAGCAGTTGTGAAAGTTATTATAGTCCACGGATGTATTAAGAGAAAATTATATAGCTAGTCATGTTATGATGGGAAGTGGAAGTGACTATGCTCTTCTTCTCAGTTTTTTGGTGAATTTCTGTAGCAGAAACAGCGCTGCCTATAGGCCTGGCATATGAAGTAGCGTATTGAGTCATTTACAAGTGGATTCGTTTGGACGCAACTATTCTTGAAACGAATCCAGGGAAGACGGGTAAAAAAAAGATCGTTTTGGTATGTGTGGACGGGGCCTTAGTTTAAATGGCTAGTGTTTTTTGATGTCATCAAGGCGGCGCCTGCCTTTTAATGACTATAGTCTGAAAAGCTGAAAAGCTCCCCTCCCTGGTTTCCACGGAGATTACGTTTTATGGTTTCAAATTTGAAATTTTGTTACACAGTTCATATGGGGTGAGTCATTACTGAAACACATTTTGTTACTGTAGAGCAAACAAATGTTTTTACTTTGAGTTAACTACAGTAATGGCAACATCATGGTGGTTGCATCCCTTGGATTTTGTCTTCCACACTCACTCTCCCTCTGTTCCAATCTTTGTGCATCTCTCTAACCCATCTGTGGGTGAAACAGTTTCTTATATAGCTGTGATGAGTTAGAGCATTTTGGCTTTGCGGCTGACTGTCATTTTCTAAAACTGGCTCAACCACAGCATTTCGTCATTCCTCTCTCTGTATTTCTTTGCCTCAAGTCCACATTAAAATATGCATGGCTCTGAGTTTGTGTTAAAGCTGTCAAGTCTGTGGGATCAAACTAATCAAAGTGAATCCTTATGAGAAACATCCAGGATAAACAAGTGATTAGAAGGCCAAGCTCGTGATTGTCTGAGAGAGAGAGGGTGAGAGAGAGGGTGAGAGAGAGAGAGACCCACAGAGCAAGCAGAGCTTATTCTTCCAGGACTGCTTCAATACCTAATCCCACCCTGTTTGTCAACCCCTCCAGCTCCACATATATCATCTTCAACTCAGATTGCAAGAGCTGGAGTTAACAGTGTTGCAGAACTTGGAGTAGAAGTGTTGCCTGGAGATGTTAACAACAGCGCGATAAGTAAAGTATTTGAAGAAGCTGCCCCCCCCAAAAAAACATCCCTCACGACTATCTCCTCTTGTTGTTGCCCCAGTAGATTTCTGTTTGTGTGTGGAGAGCAGTGTTCCATTTGGCTTTAACAAAACTGAAAAAAAGAATGATTGCTAAAGTCCTGACTGGTGATATTTTTAAAATATATTTTTTAGTTATCTTTTTAAGTTATTTATCTTTTGCGCTCAGGATGAATTCATATGCAGTCCTTCCAGAAAAACGGGGAGTTTTTTTGTGATTGTTGCGGGCAAAAATCCTTGATTATGCGGCACGTTTTCTTAAAAAATGCGATGGAATACGCGGGATATTTATGCAATTTAATGCATTGAAATTGCGGGAACTTGCAAAAAATGCGGGAACTTGCAAAAATTGCGGGAATTTGCAAAAACTGCGGTTTGATGAAAAAGAAGAAAAAGTGATTCCCCTAACACCCTGCTTTTTTTAAACTTAATTTCCAAAAATAGTTTACAGATATTCAGTCATTGCAATAAGTGAACAAATAAGATACACAAATATATACAAATAATATAATATTAAAGTAAAAATAAAAGTAATAGTCTAAACAGAGGGAAATAAAAGATACAAAAGAGACAGACTTTCAAAAATCGTTAATAATATAGACAGCAGGAGCACTTAAAGAAATGTGAGTAGACATCAGATATTAAGATAGGTTTCTTATTGGATACCAACTTAAGAGACTCAAAGTACATGTCAAATTCAACCTCCAACAGGGGAAAATGGCTGCTCTTGTGTGAAGTAAACGCAACATTTTTTCAACTTTCTGCTAAGATATATGTGACTTTTTTGCAACGAAAATGCGGGGATTATGATGCTGCGAAAGTGCGGCATATTTGAAAAAATGCGGCCCCCGCATGAATATGCGGACTTTGGCTGATTATGCATTGAATTATGCGATCACATAATCGCGTTTTTCTGGAGGGACTGCATATGGGTCTCTTACGACCTCAGATGCACATAGCTACTATATAATGGAGAGAACTCAGCTAATTATGTTTTTTTTTTTTTTTTCTCCAAAGCCCCAAAATGTGATATTTATCTTATGCACACAAATCATTCAAAATATCACTCCACGGGATTTTGGGATCTCTGAGATTTTCAGATATCAGCGCTTACGTGCTCTGAGCTGCACATTGCATTAAGAAGTCATGCTGTTTCGATATAGATTTTTTTCTTATCGCGGTGAAGAAGCAACGTATGACCGCGATATGACCCTGTTACGAGAGTAGCGTAACTTAGTGAGAATGGCAGGGTGCCTTAAGTGAGGTGACATCAGTGCCTGTGTGGTCTCGCAAAGACAGCGAGCGCTGGGAGTGGTGTATGAGTACAGCTCTGATGAAAAACGAGGAAAAAGAGATAGCATAAATGATGTAAAGTGAGTTAAAAGTGAACAGTAAAACAACAAGCTTGAGCTTCTCAAGACACAGTGGCTTCATCTGTTGTCACAACTGCCGGTAAAGTGAAGGGCCTTACCCCCGAAAAAGCATCTGCTTAAACCTTAAGCCTGTTTTATGGTTCTGCAGATGCTCCACGCAGAGCTTTCGCCGTAGCCTATGTAAGTGGCCTGATGTTTACTTGTACGCTGGTGTGTGCATTGAGTCGGTGTGTGTGTTTGTGTGTGTGTGTGTGTGTGTGTGTGGGGAGTGGGTGATAGAGCGAGGGATCAGTGAGAGAGTGACGGCGATTAGCTTCGGAGCGAGTACCGACTCTAGAGTCATAGAGTGAGAGAAACAAAGTGTCTCCCCTGTGCTTTCTGACCACGGTGGGGAATCTTTAGTAGGAAAAATTAACCCTCTCCTTGATTTCATGTTGTTTATGGAGAAGGAGAACCAGGAAATGAGTCGGGGGAAATGCAACGCTACCAAGCCACATCGCAGCGACGCACTTTGCAGCGATGTGGCTTGGATGCGTTGCATTCCCCCCATTGCGTCGCTGCGACGTGTAGTTGTAGTAGTTTTTTCGAGAGGTGCACTTCAGGCTACGGCGAAGAACCGGAACCATAAAACGGCCTTTAACGTACCACATACAGTATGTTGCAGCAGTATGAGTGTTTCCATTTCAGCTCAACGTGAGTAATTACTGCGTTTTGCTGTCATTTACGCTTGTGCTGCTTTCTTTCCTCTCCGTTGATCTATTCCACAAACAGTTCAGAAAACTTCATTGTCAATAAAGTAAAAAAATAAAATTAAAGGTTTGACAATGCCGAGGGCAGACGCTTCACAGCACAGTGGTCTAGCAGCTGAGCAGAGAGGGCGACCCGGCAGTCCGCGTGTTGCTCTCTCTACCAATATAAGCTGCTCTGTTTTAGGCTACAAAAATGTGCATGCAGGCTGAAATTCAACCATGGTGTTTTGTTGGGATTAAGCTACCAGCAGAAGGAAACTGCTAGCTGCTAGGCTAAAGTGCAATGGTAAAACACTGCTGCGGTAACCTTAATGTGTCTATTTCAGCTGAGAACAGAGAAATGTTTCTGCCTTCCCTAACGTGTATTATACTGAATGTTTCCTGTAGAAATGATTCATAATAACCAGACACACAAAAGAAATCCCCTGTATAGTTACTGGACTGTCCATCCTCTTGTGCAAAGCTAAAGTGAAGAGCAACTTAAGTTTTTTTTCCCCCTCCATAATCTCTTAAATATAAGATAGAAGACAGTTCATGAGGAAAACTAAACAATGATTATTGTTTTCATTATATTTCATATCACACGACATCTGTTGTGAAAATGAAATGAAATAAAAAAAAAAAAAAATGCTTTGATGACGGTGATGATGTCATCATCGCGGTAGTGTCACGTCACCGCCGGTGATGTGGTTATCAATCACAGCCCTATTCAGAATATAATGGCGTGTAAGACATTTGTGTAGCTAACGAGCTGTAGTTTAAATAATCTATTTTGGTTAAATGACGAGGAGTTCAAATTTTTATTAATAATGAACCATTATGTGCAATTATCTAATGGGCCACATACTGAAATTTTGGCTTCCAAAAGTTATGTAGAAACTTCATGAAAACAGTGAGAATCTCACAACTAATATGAAAGAGCTTTAAGATCTTTGGGGAAATTTTGATATTTTATTCTGTGTTATGTATAGCCTGAATCAAGTGAAAAGAGATATTCAGTCTTGCATTTGAGAAACATCTCTGAGTGATTTGGAGTATTTTGTTCTTGCTGTTTTCTAATTCTCCCTTTGTCTCAGCCATGACAATCTGATTCCAAATGCAGAAGATTAGTGAGACAATGAGAACAATTCTGGATGCAACACAAATTAGATCATTATATGTGCAGACTACTGCTTGTCTTGTAATGTAATTACATGTAATTTGGAATCAATACTCTACACTTCTAAACATTTACAGTAGTAAAAATATCCCTACAAGGTGACAAAACCGTGGACCAAAAACAGACCATTTAGGCTAAAGTACCTAATCAAAGAGGTTTTAAACAAGTGTGCAATTCTGTAAGTTCCCCTGTGTGGTCTTGTTGGAAGTATGTTGTTTTAAGTCACACTGCACAGCTTTTAGTCGTGAATGAAATGAATGGTCGGACTCATAAGGTTGTAGTAGCAAAACACTGGACATTTTGAATTTTGTGTGGCATGGCAGACGGAGAACTGCGGTGGAATGGCCGTGTTGGAAAAAATATTTGCGGCTGGATGTCTTGTACCGTGGATCAAATAAACTATTTCCAACTATTCCCATTTTTTATGGGAATCATATCTTTGGCCAGGTAAAATGTCACTACATCAGTTACCTCTTTCCAGGTCTTGTCATATCATACAGAGAAGAGGGATTTTCTCAGGTACTCTTTCAGGTGCTTTCTTTTGAGGTGGCTAAAACGTGTGAACCTTATCTTTGCGATTTCGAATAGTTTTTACGATCAAACCCCTCTGTGTTGTCATCAATGCCGCTACATTGGCAAATACAGGGTTTCTAATGCTCTCTTTTTTTCATTCTGTAGCGTTGTAGTTGTTTCTATCGCTAGTCCATATATAATTTCACTGTATTACGACTACAAATGAGACTAACATGCAACTTATATTACAGCCAATCAGCTTTCATGTTATTGGCGCAAGTCTCTTTCGGAATCTACCACAGACATAAAACTGATTTTATCCTTCAGCTATGAGGAAGTGCAAGTTAAGCGATACTTACTTACTAAAAACTGAATTTAGGGCTTAGTTGATGTAGTGATAAATGTCCTAAATTTCATTCATAATGGTCTTGAAAAGGTCTTAAATATGACATGTGGAATTCCCCAAGGCTCCGTTCTGGGGCCTCTACTGTTTAACATCTACATGCTTCCACTGGCTCAGATTATGGAAAACAACAAGATAAATTACCATAGTTATGTGGACGACACACAAATTTACATAACCTTAATGCCTGGGGACTATAGTCCAATACAAAAACTAAGTGCATTGAACAAATTAACGACTGGATGTGCCAGAACTTTCTCAAATTAAATGAAGAAAAAACTGAGGTGGTTGTTTTTGGAGCAAAAGAGGAACGATTGAAAGTCAGCGCTCAGCTTCAAACGGCAATGTTAAAAACAACAGACAAAGCCAGAAATCTTGGTGTAGTCATGGACTCAGACCTGAATTTCATCAGCCACATTAAGACAATAACAAAGTCAACCTATTACCACCTTAAGAATATATCAAGGGTTAAAGGACTTATGTCTCAGCAGGATTTGGAAAAACATGTTTCACATATCTGGAACAACCTCCCAGAAAACTGTAGGTCCGCCGCAACTCTGTTCTTTTAAATCAAGGCTGAAGACCTTTCTTTTTGATGTTGCCTTTCTTTAATTTCTTATACTGCATTGTGAATTTTATTCTCGTATTTTATGTTTTAAATTTTTTATTTGTTTTTAATTGCTCTGTAATATTTTATGTAAAGCATTTTGAATTGCCCTGTTGCTGAAATGTGCTATATAAATAAAATTGCCTTGCCTTACCTTGCCTTAAATAGTCTTAAATTTGGTGAAACCTGCAGAAACCCTGCATATTAAAAGGGGTAGGGGAAGAAATCCAAGGCGCTATATACTGCATGCTATTGGTGTGTCTTGAGCGAAGATGCGTAACGGACTAGCAAATAGTGTGATTTAATAATTGGCAGAGAAAACAACTTTGGAGGTGTGTATGAGCCAAAGAGCCACAACTGTTGGAATTTGCACTGTTGCTCGATACTAACGTTCATTCTCTAAAGGCAAATTATGGAGACATTTTAATTGTTCACAATCTAATATAGTCATATCACACACCCTTAATTTAAAGTTGTAATATTTTGAGAAATTTGAAAGAATATTGTTGCAAGAATAACTCAACTGTACAGCTTCAGTGCTAGTTGTGTACGTCTGTGCTGTTCCCATTTGTTTTACCAGCTATGGGTATTAATAATGTCTGAGGTATGAATCTCTGACGGATCAGAATAAAAATTCTGTTTGAAATTCAGCTTTGATTCACAGTATATCAATCATTACGAAATTATCTGTATTGTTTTTGTATCAGATTGTGGACAATGTATCTTGATACAAGTTGAAACCTCTGAGAGAGATAGATACTATACACTTCCCTACAGAACCTACCACACATTTTACTTACCTACTCAGTAATCCTATAACTAGACACGATATAGAGCACCGCTCTCTAGGGAGGACCCCACTCCAGCTCCCTTCATTCCCTCTGCTGCCCTTATAAAAAGCCTGCAAGACTTTCACAAGTTCAAAGGGACCAGACAGAAAAACCAAAGCGACCTCTGACCCTGTCGATACTCCGAAGTCTTGGAGGCATGTGTCACTCTGAATAGTATGGCGTGTTTGTACGACCCTCTGCCAAGCTGTGGGATCACAAAATTCCCTCGGGTACATGTAGCCTTTTCCAAAAGGCAGATAGACAGAGCAAGAGCAAAGAAAAAATGACAGGCAGCAGGGTTTGGCAGAGCAATACATTCTGGGCTTCCAAAGTCCAATACATTAATCAGTTTAGACACAAACTCAAGAGGAGAAAAGTGATAGAAAAGCATCAGTGTAGAAAGTACAAGGATTCAAATTACTTGCTGCAGGCAACTGGTGATTGCTTTGTGGTGGCAGGGCCCAATAGCGGGTACTATCTAAACTCTGAACTCTTTCCCCCCCTAGGCCGCAAATTAATAATAACCTACTGTATTAATGAGTAGATGAGGAAAGTCTGTGCTTTCAAAGTAAACACCGGTGAGCAGGCCAGCTGAACAAATGGAGAGAGGAGCAGAAGGACAAGGTACACTGAGACAGAATTTACTTTCAATTTAATGCAGTCTTCCGGATATTTAAATATAAAAACAAAGCAGTTTTTATGCCAGTGTTTCAGCACAAAGAGAAGGAACATGTCAAGCTCTGGGAAAGCAAGAGTATGACAGAAAAGGAGAGAGCGCGTACAGAGAGAGAGAAAGGTTAAACGACACAAGGAGGGAAAAGAGACCAAGACGGAGAGGCAGATACAATACAAGGAAAAGCACAGATAAGTACAGAAATGGAAATGGAAAAGAGACAAACCTGTCTTGGGTGACCTTTAGCAAGAACTGATTCACGAGTACAGTCAAGATAAGGCTAAATACACTGAGCAGAACATCTTTATTCCAACCTTTTCTCCTGTTGATATTTCAGCAAACAATGGCCAATAACAAACAGCCAAAGCACACGACCGGTAAACCTGAACTGTGTAAAGGATCAGAATCAGCTGACACGATGCACTTCATCATGTCTGAGTATAACTCCAAACCAGCCTCAGCTAAATCCACTTCTTTATTTACAGCTCAAACACTGACCCTGCCTCCTTCACAGGCTAAATCTCTGAATAATAAAAACAACTCTTGCTGACTGTTTGGGCTGGCACAGCAGGAAGAATCCCATACTTATACCTTCGCACTCTCAGATATTTAAATTCATTTGCATTCATCAACAACACTGCCCCCGGGGGGTTCTGTGGGAATATGTCGGATTGTTTAGTCAAAATTACAATACAGCTGGGGCAATTTATCTTTTGAAAAGCCTGTTAATTTGCTCAGGAGGAAATGGTGTTTTCATTTGCATGTTGAATGAGGAGAAGCTGGAGAACCCTTTTCCAACCTGTTCCACCACTCTTTCCATGGCTAATGAGGCAGGGAGCAGGGAATTACTGATTCCACCGGGAGCCGTTAGCATGACAAACACACCATGACTTTACAGTTGGCTCAGGGCAGGTTCGTTCAATGTATGTGTGTGAGTGTCAGTATACAGTATGTGTGCGCACATGTGAGTGTATATGTGCATATTCATGAATCTGTGTGTGCACAAATGTTTGTGTTTTTCCAGTAGCTAAGGTTAAATGCCTGCAATTACATTCAAAATAATTAGATTAGTTTGGAGTAGATCAAACACAGCCAATTACACAACAAGATGAGAGAGAAAATGACCAATAAAAAAGCCCTTCTGTTTAGTGTGCTGATTTGCAAGCAAGGTAAAGACGCTGGCCTAATCCTGTATGCTTCTGATTTCCTAAGAAGTCCAGTAAGAGATGTTGGTTGGGCATCAACAACTAGTGTTAGTTTACAATTTTTCCTGGCTGATAATGGGCCTTTGATGGGACAGGAAATCGCCCGGGAAACTTTGAGCATCAAACATTTCCTGCATTCTAATGCATTTTTATGCAATTTATGGTTAAAACATCTTTATTTATGTGAAGTGAAATACAGCATAAAAAAATACAGCAAAAAATACGGCATAGCCCACCCCTTTCCCCTGCCTAGAACTGGGCCCGTTTTCAGGCTTTAGAAAATCTAGCCGTGGCGGGAGACTGGCCAATCACAGGTCATTTCAGAGAGAGAGAGCGTTCCAATAGGCTGTTGTGGGCATGATAAGCTTGTGCCACAAAGAGGGGAGAGGGAAAATTCTGGTGTTCTACCCACTGAAGCTTTAAGGGACGCATTTACTGTATATGTTTGCATGATTCTTCTCTATTTGTCCTGCTGTACTAGCCTGGATGCTAGCCGAATTTAGCCCCGCCCACAAGATTCGATTTGAGACCGGGAAGTTCACATTCTGACTAGAATCTGAGTATGACAACGTCAGGCTACTGCTGTACCACAGTACAATGTGGAATCAGGAGTGACAAACTGCAAACATTCCAGTATGTAGACACGCATGTTATTTGTCATATTGAAGGTTTAGTTAAAGTGTTTGCGTTTTTGCAGCAACCTGATTTCTCTAATAAACTTTTTTTTTTTTTATAAGATCAATTTTTTTATTGTTTTTATATTTTTAAACATTCAGAACAGACGAACACAATTGGACAACCACAACAACCCTCTCCCACCCCCCACCCTCTGCGGTCTCGAGGAAAGAAAAACAACACGAAAACAGAAATCACACCTTGCCTAGTCGCCCTCCTCTAATTCTTGGTCATTAGGACTGATACTTGGGCTGCTGTACCTTTCCATAGGTCTATAGTGGATGACTTGACTTTATTAATCCTTGCTGTAGAGAGCTCAAGCATAACTATGTCCAGAAAATACGCCAACCACTGTTTTATACAAAGCGGGGGGGGGGGAGAGCCAGCGCTGAGCACTGAGCTATCATTTTCTTGGTCGCGGTTGAAACAGCTAGCCAAACTTTCTTCTGTCTCCCAAGCTGGTGTAATTTAGAGTCATCATTAAGTAACAAGACAATTGGGTCAGTAGGAATTCGACATTATATCACATCAGATATTATTGATGTTGTTTTATTTCTAAAAAAACATTTTTTGAGATCAATTTAATCATCAGGTTAAAGTCCTAAAATGACATGTGGCAGCTAACAAACTTATTTTTCTGCTACAACATAAGATAAGAGGAACCATTTTTATTAACTGAAACATAAAAGTTGCTTTATTGTTACCAAAAGATGTGTTCACGCCCACTGGGCTCACTCTGGTTTGTATGCAGGCCTATTGTTAATGCTTTGCATTCAGACCACTTATGACCTTTCTGCACAGGATTTAAACACTAAGATGTCAGACTGAGGTCTATATTAACCACTGTGATCCAAAAGATGGATGGCTAATCCAACTGAATTACATGTGCATGTAAACCTGCTGATTTTATATGGTGTTCTCAAACAGGCAAACAAAGCAGACTAAAAAGTAAAAGTAAAAATCTTGAAAATATGTCCTCTTGGAAATATGCTTCACATAATCAGTAAAATAAATCTCTTATTTTCTCTGACTGTTGCCACACAACACTAACAGTGATAGCTGGTTTGCCTTGACATTTGGGAAAAGCAAAACAAAATGGAGGCATGCCTTGTCACACTTTAGGTTTTGCTGGATAATAAGCTTGAACAATTCAGGGTGCTCTGTGCGGGCAGAATCCTACATCAATGCATCTTTTTTTAAACCATTAATTAAGAGGATTACACACCTTATTATTTACCCAAAGTTCTAAAGAGTTTTACAGTCCTATCGGAAAAAGTGCAGAAAATAGTCAAATTTACAGTAAAGAAAATCTACTTATTCCATCTGACAGCAGCGTATGTAGGCCTGTCCAGAGAGATTCTCAATATTCTTTTATCACAAGTTGGACTATAGTGGAGGAGAGGGGAGATGGATAAGGGGGGAGAAAAGATAATGGCGATGAAAAGAGAGTAACTCCAGAGAACATAAATAGTTAATGATGCCTTAGCCGCTGGGACAAACTCACCCGAGCTACTTGTAAAGTAGTAGTAGTAGTCTTAAACATCAACACCAGTGAATAGGCAAACACATGTACAATTAGGGAGTTACAGTACAGAGTTTTGGTAAACTGGCAGTCAAGTACTGTGAAGTAGTTTATGATTTTCAAACGCTTTGAGGTTTAATCTTTTGGTTGCTAACAAGGTATCTTGGTTGTTTAAAACTATAGCGCGTAGTTTCTGTCTCCCCCATGATGAATTCTATGTAATGACGACAACACTGTTGATGCTCGATGGTGTTTTAAGCCCCCAACATCGACTTCAAGGCAGTGCTATGACCGTCAACTTCAAGGCTCCTAACCTTAACCCTAACCATTGCGTAATCCTAGTGCCTTCCAGGCAGCGTTGCCTGGAAGACGATGTTGGGGGCTTAAAACCCCAAATACCGCGCGTCCACATGATACAAGCCTTATGTGATCGCGCACACACCCCCACCCCTCCTCCATGCAGTTGCTAATACCCAAGGAGGAAACAGAGGATTAAAAAAACATGATGGACTCTTTAGAAGAGGTAATTATCTTGACTGGAGTTTCTGCGGGGGAAAGTCACTGGACGACACAGTCTTCTGAACATAGCCATAGCCAAATACAGAGAGAGTTGTGTGGAGCTGATAGTCTTAATTAGCTTTGTATCAACTCATTTGGCAATGGCTTGAATGTAACTGACGTTTATTAATATCAAAAAGTTACGCACTAATGTTTTAACTTTGTGCTATCCCAACAGAAAAAAGATGAACTTCTGAACAATCGGGGTGCAACGCTGGAGCAAGAAGGCACTAAAAGTAAAAATACCGCCTTTAAAGTTTCCATTTACACACATGCTGACAAATGTGATAAACACACACTGCTCGCACTAATACTTCTTGGGAGTTCATCATCACTGGAGTGAGAGGAAAAGCAATGAGGCTTTTTGGCAGATTTCCTGCTCACCCAGGGTTGACAAATTGCCAAGGCTCTCTGTCACAGCTCCACTTTGAGGCTGCTAACTGTTTCATCTGCCGTGATTTAGATCTCAGGCATAAAAGTAGCCCAGCGGAATGCATATTCCTTACACCTTAATTTGCATCAAACAACGTGGAGCAATTACAGTCACTTTGAATGGTAATTTGTATGAGACAAAGCTCAATGAATCAATAACTTTGTTGTTTTGTGGAATCACCTCAGATACAACTTTTCCTCAGACAGGCAATTTTGAAGGTGCATACATGAAAACAATCTTCATGAATAGCACAAGGGCATAATTAAGGTGTTATATCCAGTCATAACAGTTGCCTCCAGACTGTCAAAGATGCAGTTTGAAAGGTGTTAAGCACGACACTATATCTCTACTGTATCTCCAAAATGACTTGGAAGGTTACGATAAACGCAAACAAACCTTCTCTGGGAAACACTGTATCCATTGCAAGTGGTGCAATAACATTTCATCTTTAGCAGCCAGTAAATCTCTTCTAAAGGCCGAGCTACATGTGTTTTTTAGGGGTTGTATTGAGAGAATCATCATTTTGCGTAAGCAAGATGGTGGTATGGATAAAAAAAAATACACATTTTGTAAAGGTGATACCAAACCATACACATGAGCCCTTTACTGTAAACAGAAAAAATATAGTAACATAAATGAGCAGACTTTGCTTTCAGTTTTCAGGTATTTTTTTTAACATCATTAATAGCAAAGCTTTCGATAGTTGTTCAGTTTAGTCCATTTAAATTATTAATGTTATTTCAAAAAACAAAATTAAAAAAAGAGTGTTTTATCTGTTTGTGTTGTTTCACTCAATAAAGCCAGGTAATTGATTACAAAGGGGCACTCTTGGTTGCCACTGTCTCGTTAACATTTCTTTTCATTTGTGGTATTATGTTGTCACCCATGTTGTTTTCATTCGCGATATTGTATTTGTCTGATGAGTAGACAAGCGACCTAAATAAACAAGCTTAATGACATAGATGCTGGGCAGTTGACTAGCTGTGTCATGGCAGCATTGGCTGTGGACTGGAGTCTGGTGTGGCAAATCAGAAGCTTATCATACACAAATTTTCTAATCTGTAAAGCCGGAGATTAATCCCTGGTTTTTGCCAACTGCAGATTAATTTTTGATTAAACAAGTTGTTATAAGTAACATTTCCAAACTACAACCGTATAGTAAATACATGGTAGGACTATAACTGTGTTGCCTACAAACTGTGGTCTATGTGTTTTAGATTATACCCTGCATGTATTACTCGGACATACAATAACTAAGAATTTCCTCCTGTTGTATGCCTTAGCACAATTTTACACATAAGGACTGACAGATGTGCATACTGTAAATGTTGTCATGCATTGTCAGATTTGTGGTTGTGAAGTGTCTATCCCTGCTGCTTCCTCTAAAAGTCTACCAATGGCTTTTTTAATGCTTGTTTGCCCATTGATGTCTTTTTAAATGAGTTTGGAGAATGAGTGAACATTAGCAGAGCAGCAGAGTAAAATGTCTTCTCCCAGAAGGAAGCTGACTCACCTGAGGGTGAAAATTGGCACTAAAGAAAGCGTGGACAGAGCCAGAAAAGTAGAGACGGTTTCTCTCTGCCGGATGGGTTTGGAGGGTGCCATCACCACAAAGTTATTGTCCAGCTTCAGCTCCGACAGTGGCTGAAACAACCTGACGCTCCCAATGCGCTGCATAGGTGTATGCCCTGCGAAATAGCCCATCGGCCTCTGCTGGTCTGGGCGAACGGAGCCGCCCTTTCTCGAATCCTCTGAGCTGCAGTCTCCGCTGTCCGTGGTTTGAACCATGTAGTAGAGCTCCACAGGAGTGCCCTGGGCCTGCTCAGAGACCCTCTGCCTACCCGGCCTCACAGTGGGCAGGCTAAACCAGCTGGCGAGGGGCTCCAGCTCGGCAACACATATCCCCAGCTCACCTTTTAGCCTGCATGTCCCACGCACCTCTTGAGTCTCATGAAAGGCGAACATCCTGACGCAGGGCAGCTTGTGGATGGTGCTGTAATCATCCCAGTCCCTCCCTGCAATGTAGAACAAGACTTGAACCTTTGGCCAACTGGGGTGAATGCTTTCACTGATAATATAGGTGTGAACCTTCCAGTTGAATGTAAAGAGAGGCGGCGATGATGTTGATGTTGGCACTGATGTTGAAGAGAAAGAGGGCGTGTTAAATGGCCCTGGCAGCGTCTGCAGCAGCTCCAGAGGGACAGGCTGCTGGACAGACAGCGGGCCGTAACTAGCATTGACAAAGGGCATCTGCCGGGCCTGGTGGATGAAGAAGGACTCGGTGCGAGCCTGCAGGCTGGAGTTCCTCATTAAGTCCTGGTTTGCCTCCTGTAGGAAGAACGCTGACTCAGCATTGAGGATCCGGTAGCTGACAGGCAGATAGATTGGCGTGGGGCCGAACCTCTGCAGGCCATCCAGGAGCACCTTGCCATCCACCACTGAGAGAAAGAGAGAAAATGACAAAGAAGAGATGTTACCTACCCATTAACCTTTGTTTCAAAACACCTGGAGTAATCCACTAACTGTTTGGCCATGCATCATGGTACTTCTGGCTATATGATGAAGATTAATTGTCTAAACCCAACAAAACCTGAGCCAGGCGTGAAATCAAAGAGCAGAATGAGACAAATTGGAGGAAATAACTAACGACCTGGATGCCGGCACTTCACATTTAACATAATATTTGCTTGCATTGCCTGCAACCTGAGGCAATCATATCTACAGTCGGTTCTAGCAGTGAATGTTAAATGGTTTGTTAGAGGCATTTCCATATGATATCACCTTCATGATATGCTGCTCTTATTTAAGAGAATTGGTTAGACTCAATTCAAAACACTTGCGTCTTTCTGAGTCACTTGCTTATCAGTCTTGTCCACGTTCCCTCCAGCTCTCGTTCCTTTTAATAATGACGATCTGCTTTTCTCTCTTCCTCAATTTCTCCTTCCTTTCTTGCTTTTTTTTTTATCCCTCTTATGACTTGATCTCCTGTCTCCTTCCTGCATCCCTTCCACTGTCAATCCAATCTCCTCTTATGTTTCAATACTGTCAAGGATGAAAAGTTGGCATCAAATGCCTGGTCAGAATCTTGAGCTGTGTTCCAATTCCATACTCCATAAAGTAATTCAGGTTTTTACAGTCATATGTTACACTGGAAAAGTGACAGAATAACAAAAAACTATTTGAGTGTGCTGTTGATATTTGCACTTTTGGAAAAGGAACAGTAGGAACTACTCCCAGCTGTGAAACATCAAAACAAATTGTGGATGATGGTGAGACAGCTTGTGGAAGATATGGAAAACAATCTTGCTTTCTCTTTGTGAAATTTAATTGGCAGTGGCATTTGTAATGCTGCAGTGTGATTGATGCCCACTGTGTGTCCATAATGCATTCCCATTTCTTGTTAGTACAAAATGTTATTGCTGCAAAAACATTATATTAAGACAATTGGTGCGTAGCATACACTGTATAGAATAGGGAAATAGTATTTTTCTTTGTTATCCTTAAAACGAATATTTCCTGATCTATTTGACATACTTCTACTACTTGTTCATACTTCTGTTTGTATTAAGACAACATTAAATTGACATTGATGCACTGAAAAATTTGGCATCTTTTGTCTAATGAAAACAATAAGATGTTTTCAGAAAAACCTGTTTATATTCCATTCCGAATTGCAAAGACAACTCTGGGTCTCCCAAATGGAACGGTCCGGACAAGGGGGGGAACGGAATTAGTGGGCTCAAGCCAGTCACACCTCGACTTTCTTCCAAATAACGCACATTTAATTCATAATATTATAAATACAGGCCTATAGTTCCTGCACATTTTTGTTTTTCTGAATTGTGTGAAATGGCTAATAAAAATAGGTAATACAAAATGATTATGTGGTCACCAAGGTGAATTGGTTTAGTCTTGACTTCTGGTCGTGAGTGACAGTGTTGGGGAGATGGGAAATCTGTTGATTGTCGAGTGCCAAATAAACACAGAGAGGTCAAAGCCATCAGGTGCCCAATTTAGAAAAAAAAGAAAAAGAGGAGAAACGAGCAAAAGATAAAGGTAGGCAACTATGTTCTCTCTGTATGATTACGGTATCCATGTCATGAATGAAGGGCTAATGCAGTAGTGGTGCAGTCTACGTGATACGCAGGTATACGCAGTATACCCACTAAGAAAGCTCCAGGATTTCCATATACCCACTTAAAAATGCTCAATGACATGTAACAACAAACTTTGCATTATTATTTTGATATATTTTGAATTGTCATCTGTTCTGTCATCTCCAGTAAACTGGTACATGAAGGGGGAGGGGGGCGCCTTGAAGTGGTTTTCGCCCAGGGTGTAATTAAATGTAGAACCGCCACTGCTGCCTGTCATGTTGCCATGGAGTGATTGAGGAAGCTGTGGGCTACAAATTGAGCCCTGTTTTTTGTAGCCTGTCTTTGTTTACATTTTGGCAAATTGGCACCATTAAAAGTATGACGAATGAGCTATTAGCAGTTCTTGTACTGACAACTATCATTACTTTGATACTGATGAAAATAAAATAAGTTGAGTTATATATAGTTTTCTATGATTTTCTGATTCTTTTAAAAAGGTGTCGAACTTTTTTTGCGATGGACAGTAAATGATAGTGATATCCTTGGAATATGTAAGTCACACTGAATCTAAAAAATATGTGTATCGTGTCTGTGTGTCCCCTCTTAACTGAGTTCGGGCTCAAAAGATTTTTAAAGTACCTTTATTGCCCCTGTGAGCTGTGTGCCACTGCTGCTGCTCCAAGTGCTGACCGTGTAGGCGAGCAAGCCAAATCAGAGGTCCAAACTACAATAACCATCTTCCCGTAGTTTTTAGAACACCAGCATGCACCTCTCCCTTTCACCTCTCACACTATCTTTGCCTCTCTTCTCTGCCTGCACACCTCACCCTTCAACTTTGTGCTAAGGTATTGAAAACAATTATCTCTTTGGTATTGGTAACCGAACTTATGTATCATATTGGCACTGGTATATAAAAAAAATTCAAACGATAAGCAGCATTTGTTGTCTCTATCTTTCTTTCTTGCTCACAGCCACAGCCCGCTCCGGTCTTAAACCAACTGGCTAACGCTAACCCATCCAACCTCACTTATATATAAAACCTGCTTCCATCCCTCCCTCTCTTCATCCAGCAAATCTTCCCCACCCCCTGTTTTTCTTCGTCATCAAGCTCCAGATATTTGGAATGATTGAGTAGCCCATGAGAGCCCATTGATTTTCTGTCCCGAAAGTCTCTGTGCTGTTGGAGATGTGGCGTGCCAGTGATTTGTGACGATCCATGGCAGCGAGAAATGACCGGCTGGCCAGATGGACAGAATGGGCATCAGGCACAGGAGCTGCACTTCAGAAAGAACTCGGCTCTGACACAAAGGAGGGAGGAAATGAGGATGTAGTGAAGGTTTAGCCTACCTCCTCAAAACCCTGTTTTATCTTAATGTTGAGGATACAAATGAAAAAATCTGGTCTTTTTAAATAGGATTATTACATCTTAATTTCTCAGATTTTAGGGACATCCAAATATTTAAAGCTTTTTCATAAGTGTACTATACTGTACATTCAACAATATATATACATAAGGTGTACTAAGGTGTACTGATGCAAATATATATATATATATATAATAATAATAATAATAATAATAATAATCAATACCTCTCATAAGGAGAAAAAAGGGATATCATGTCTGGTTCTGTGCCATGCACCAGGCTATTTACAGTAATACTATGGAGCGCTCCCAGTGCTGTAACAGCGTTTTCATTATCTACCTTTCATTTGAAAGTCTTTTGGCGCTGGATCTGACTGTAACCCAGCCTAATAGGGGGCCTCGATGAATCGATCGGAGGGTTAATATCTGATCCTTCTTCATCTGTTTCAACTTTCATGCCTAGGCATATGCAGCTAGGTCTATTTTGGTGTGATACACAGTATGTGGATTGAAACTTCACTGGCTGGAATAAAAGAAATATCTCCATAGCATCCATTTTGTAATAAGTCCATTATATTCCCAAATATACACAAAAATGTTCAAAATATGTCTCTACCGCAGCTGGGGAAATTAAGTTGGCTGCCGAAATGAAAAACAGCCACACAGCTGAACCTAATTACAGAACTCTATTCTATATAATGATATGCATTAATGTTGAATAGTCTGACACTGATATGGGTAATAAAGCCATGAAAATAATGAAAATGAATCATAAATATAAATTAGTTGTACTATTTTGTAAGCAGTTGTTTGTTTTCATGTTGCGCACCTTTGTCAAACTACTCAGACTTCAGAACTAAACTGCATTTTTGTACACCACTGCATCCCTGATGGGGAAGAATACAAAAAGATGAAAACATCCAGTGAGGCAGTTCACAGTGAGTGTCTGATGGTACACAGGTTTGACTGAGAGAATGATGTTTACCCTTAAAAATGACAAAAGAAGGAGCAATGTCGAGATGGGAGCAGGTGCTTGGTTGGTGCTGGATCATTCTTACAGCACAGTGAGGACATTTGTTGGCCATCTTTTTACTGTGGGGGACACAGATGAGACTAAATACCCCATTACAGCTGATAAAATGTTGTAATTTGTAACTTCAGATTTAGAATATGTCCCTTCCCATGACACCAATAGGACGTCGTGAATAGAGAAGCAAAGCTGGTGTGATTTGCAGCTTTGACTTGCCCTTGGATTTCATGTCTGCAGCTACTGTACTTGTAAATCATGTCTGCAGGACTGTTTCTGCAAATGAAAAAGGGGATGATTTGTGCAGATAACTTAACCCCTGCGGTAAATCCTGGCTGTAAACTCTTGTGCAGGATTTCTTGGGCATTGCCAACCCCTCAGGACGCAGGCGGAGGAGTCTGATCACATATCACACATGCGGCCGAACCGGACTGGCATCATCATTACACAGATGTTAGGTTCTATATTTAATAACTTAATGTTATATTCATGTAATGTGGGGGCAGGAGGCCCACATGAGCATGGGATTCCAAATTAAAATGCTTTTAGAGTATGTTCCATGGAATTCCTACAACATGCAATAACCAACTTCTAAAATAAACTCTCAAAATTGAATTAAAGCATTTATGTCCCCAAGACAGCCATGTGTGGCTTTGAATCAAACCGTTTCTTATAATCACCTGTTCTCATCCCTGGCGACCTGAGAATAACTTCACCCAAGAAATATAATCCCTTCATCTTGCCTCCCTCTTCCTCTTCTCATCCTATCTTTATCCTCCACCATGTGTGAATCTTGCAGCCCTGCCCCTGATCAAACATATTATGTTGGCTTGAATTCAGTAATACATTAATCAAACAGATTTTCTTATATGAAATCCATAGGGAGAGAAGTGATCGAGGTAAGTGGTGGGAAGATGAACAGCAACAGGAGATGGAGTTGGAAAGTGGGAGGTGGTGAGGATGTTGGATTGTCTGCTTGTTCGGGTTCAGAAAAAGATGATGTGCATGGCCCACATGCCTGCTTCATTTTAGGAGTCAGTTTAAAATTAGACTTGGTTTTCTTGTAGAACCATCACGAACACAGAATAACATCGCTTTCGCCTGCTTTAGAAACACCTGTAACTGTTTGGGGTGGCAGTAGCTCAGTCTGAAGGGAGTTGGGTTGGGAACTGGAGGGTCGCTGGTTCAAGTCTGTCGGTGGACTAGTAGCTGGAGAGGTGCCAGTTCACCTCCTGGGTGACACACTGCTCTTGAGCAAGGCAACCGAACCTCCAGCTGCTCGGGGCGCCTGTTGATCAACAGCTGCAGCCCCCTCACTCTGACATCTCTCCATAAGTGCATGTATAGGTACTGAGCATGTATGTGTAATTCAGGCCTGTGTATAATAATATGCAATTTCCTTTGCAGGATTAATAAAGTATAAATTATTATTATTATAGTTATTACAAGAGTTTACTGCTTTCCAGCCTGCTGATGCAACTCTTACTGTCTCGTTTCTCACTGAAAAAAACAATGTGGTCACTGACGAGGCTGACAAGTGAAATCTAAATCTGGTCCATCTGTCTTTCCATCCATTTTTTTTACAGTTCTGTTATGTTCCATGACAGGCTCAAAAGAAATGTCTGGTAATGTTCCACGTTTCTTATTGTCGAAAACTCTGAAAGACCAAAACCAGCGATGAATCTATCCTGCTAACAAGCACACTGGTATAATTTATTCCTCTGAGCCACGTAGCTCAAAAACACGTCACACACTTTTGCAATGGGTGACATGTTCCTTTCTTACCATGAAAAGGGGTGTCGGACTGGGGGGAAAAAGGGGACTGAATACCCAGGGCCCTCATGTGAGGAGGGCCCAAAAATATGCTAGAATGAATAGCTGTGGATGTGGGGAGGGGCCCATACAAAACGCCTTTCTACAGGGCCCAGAATTTTGTGCTAGGCCCCTGACCATGAACACGGGCACTGTATTTAGACTCAATCCCACATTAGTGTCCAAACTAGATGAATCCATAGCTAAAAGTAGTCCTCCACTATTTATGTTTGAACATTTGACACAAAGTTTAAGCAAACTTCCTAACCTTGTAGACATTATGACGTTAACATTTGTAGCTTTGAGTAAAATTTTTCATCAAGAAATGCTAACTAATGACAGTGCCATCACCCTAAACTGTGCTTTGTGTGTAGTGCTAATTAGCATATGTTAGCATGATAACATGCCATACTATGATGGTGACCATATAAGCATTATACCTACTAAACATCAGCATGTTAATAATGTCTTAAGCCCTATTCGCATGGGATAAGTATTATCTAGGGACCTTGTGTGAATTATAAATTACCCACCCACGTCTGAGTTTCATCTGGCGCATTTGAACGGGATAAGCGAAGCCTGTGATTTTACTCGAATTTACTGACATTAAGCAACAGTAGAAACATGGGTGTGTGTAGCTCTACTACGTGTGTTTGTGTGTGGTCAGATCTCGAGGATGCACACGCACACAATCTCAACCGGGTAGTCAGTCATCGTCCGAACTGCGACCTCTCCTTTTTCTTTCTCTCACTTTTTTCTCCGGGTGGTGTCAAGCAGGGTCCGGTTAGATGGATAAAACAAAACCTTTCACCAGGTTAAAATCTATTAGCTCAAGCTTTACGCTTGATTTATCTGTAACATTAACCACAAATTATGAAGTGAGCCCCCTCGCTTGATTGTCCATTATTTTTGATAAGCTATTGCTTGGAGATGTCTTGTCGTTATCTCTAGATGTATGATACAAACAAAAAATATATTTACCGCATGCTGCTATACATGTCATCCATCCCCATCTAATCATTCT